>NW_008683224.1:0-4414 GCF_000695815.1 Acanthisitta chloris
TCCAGTGGGATTTGGCTGATTACTGTGGTAAAGATTCCAAGCTGAAGCTGTTTGGGTTGGGATTCAGACCCAGCTTTGAAATGATCCTCAGCAATTAGCTTTCCTGTGATATTCCAGTGCCTGGAGCACATCCAGAGTGCTGAAATGGGATTGAACAAGCTCTGGGATGAGCAGGGGAAGGAATTGCACTTCCATGCAGGGACAGGGAAGGTGTGTGACCTCCTCTTCCTTTCCCTCTGGTTTTTGCCCATCACTGAGGGTGGTCAATGCTCCCTCAGAGGGATTAAACTTTCCCACACGGAATTGTGTCCTGGAGCTTCCCAAACATTGCCACACTCCATGTGGGCTCTGGATTGAGGTCCCAACCTGTCTCAGGCCCTGCAAGAGATCCATTTCAGCTAAATCCTAACGAACTTTGTCCAATCTCCCAAGCTAATGGGAGTAAAAGGAATCTAATTAATGGGACAATAGTTGCAGGTCTTCCTGGTGTAATTACTGATGTGCTGCAGCATTAGAGCAGCGGGTTGGAAATCTGGGAATTAGGGGCTGTCAGCACTTCCATTCTCAGGCTCAGCGTAAGCCGTTTAACAGGACTCTCTTGTCAGGGGGTTTAGGCTGAGCCTTGACCTACCTTGAGAACAGCTTCATGTGGGCAATCGTCTCTTCTCCAGCAGCTCCTTTGTCTTCTCTCCAGGGAGATGTTTCCGCACTGAAAACTTTGCTGGAGAAGTTGAGGAACTTGGAAATGTGGCCAAAGATCCTCCCGTGGCTCTCTGTGGGTGGGATGAGATCTGGAGCTGGAGAGAAGCCAAGGGAGGTGGTTTCAAGTTGGGCTTGAGGAAACAGCCTTAAGTTCCTCCAGGGGAAGGTTTAGATTGGATATTAGGGAGAATTTCTTCATGGAGAGGGTTGTCCAGTCCTGGCACAGGCTGCTCAGGGCAGTGGTGGAATCACAGTCCCTGGAGGGATTCAGGAGACATGTGGATGTGGCACTAGGAGACATGGTCACTGGTGGCCTTGGTGGTTTTAGGTTGACAGAATGACAGAATTATTGAGGTTGGAAAAGACCCTCAAGATCATTGAGTCCAACCTGTGACCCATCACCACCTTGTCAACTAGACCAGAGCACCAAGTGCCATGTCCAGTTGTTCCTTGAACATCTCCAGGGATGGTGACTCCACCACCTCCCTGGGCAGCACATTCCAATGCCTGATCATCCTTTCCATGATGACATTCATCCTGATGTCCAACCTGAACCTCTCCTGGTGCAGTTTCATTCTATGTCCTCATCCTGTCCCGTGTTCCCTGAGAACAGATCCCAACCCCAGCTTGGCTGCACCTTCTGTCAGGGAGTTAGAGAGTGAGAAGGTCCTCCCTGAGCCTCCTCTTCTCCAGGCTGAGCTCCCACAGCTCCCTCAGCTCCTCCTGCTGCTCCAGACCCTTCCCAGCTCCATCCCCATCCCTGGACATGCTCCAGCCCCTCCATGGCCTGGATTGGGGACTCAAACCTGCCCCCAGGGCTGGAGGTGCCTCAGGTGCCACCACAGGGGGATGGTGATCCCTTCCCTGGGGCTGTGGCCACACCATGACTGGTAGAAGCCAAGAGCCATTGGCCTCCCTGGGCACACCTGAGCTCAGTTTATTTTGTCACGTCATGGCCAGAAGGTCTCAGCCAAGGTGGCTCCATTCAGACTGTGTGACAGGATTTTAGTTATCATTGACTCAAGGAATGGTTTGGGTTGGAATGGTCAGTAAAGCTCATCCAGTTCCACCCCCTGCCATGGGCAGGGACACCTCCCACCAGCCCAGGTGGCTCCAAGCCTCATCCAACCTGGCCTGGAACACTCCCAGGGATGGAGCAGCAACAGCTGCTCTGGGAATTCCATCCCAGCCCCTCACCACCCTCCCAGGGAGGAATTCCTTCCCAATATCCCATCTGTCCCTGCCCTCTGGCAGTGGGAAGTCATTCCCTGTGTCCTGTCCCTCCATCCCTTGTCCCAAGTCCCTCTGCAGCTCTCCTGGAGCTCCTTGAGGCACTGGAAGGGGCTCTGAGGTCTCCCTGGAGCTTCTCTTCTCTAGGCTGGACATTCCCAGCACTCCCAGCCTGGATCCATAGGGAATCAATCATCAGGTCTAGTCTTATGTCCCATACTTGAAGAAATCTCTGTCCTTATTGGGTGATAACCACGACAATATATTTGCCACTATTTTCCTTCCCCAAGTCAGGGATTTCTGGGGAAGGTCCATCTCTATTTAGGTAATTAAGGAGCTTAATGAGTTGCTCATTGAGATTCATCATTTTTTCCCAGGTTTTCAAAACCCTAAATGAGATCCATTCTGGATTAGTGTTTTTTTGTTGTTGGGGTTTTTTTTGCCTTGAGATTAACATTAAGCTTCATTTGAATGGAAATTTGGATTCCATTGAACCAAATTTCAATAGGGTTTTTTTTTCCATGTGTTTGTTTGCTAATTACAACTAATTATGGAAAGCAGGGAATTATTTCGGGATAAATGAACAGGTTGTGGCTGGGCAATGTGTGTTTAAAACTCATGGATTTGTGGCTGTATGTTGGGAACAGACCTGTGCCTTTCTGGCTTCAATTCCCAACACTTTTCCAACCTCAGATAATCAGGGAATGGAATCTTGGCTCATCCCAAACTGGTTCTCTAAGGAAATTAAAGCTTAAATTGCTGTTTATCAGAGATTTGACCTTTTTCTTTCGAGGAAGAAAAATTTAAAGTTGATAAAAATCCCATAAATCAGCATTTGAGTGGAATGATTTGCTGTTCCCTATGGATTTGGGGCTCTCAGGGAGTTGGTGGTGACCACAGAGACGTTGCAGCTTCCAAGGGGAAGTGATGCAGCAGCTTTGGGTGTTCCTGGTGTGCTGAGGAACACTTTGAACCCAAAATCCTGTGTTTTGGGATAAGGAATGAGAAAATTTGGAATTTCTTTGGGGTGTGTGGGGTAATATTCCTCCCAAATCATTGGATTTGGTGTTGGATTTGACCTTGGCACTTGAAGGCTCATGGTGGGCGACTCCCGTTGCTCCCGCGGCGATCAGCTCTTTCCTCAGGATTCCGGTGCCAGCATGCAAATGTGATTTCTGGCTCTCCTCAGGATTACTTGGAATAAAAAAGAAAACCACATTTATAAGCTAAAGCCTGGAGAAGATATCCAGGAGTAAAAGAAAACCATCCTGTAAGAGCCACTTGTATCGCCGCCGGCGCCGGGAAATCCTCTCCGTTTCAGCTGCCCGAGACGCCGTCGGGAGGTTCCTGCTCTGCTCTTGGCTTTGGGTTTCCTTCCAAGATTCCCATGGTTTTACATTCCAAACGTGGGGAGTTTGTGCAGGGGTTTGGGAGGGTTTGCTGGACTGTTTGGGTGTCACACATGGGTGATAAATCTCAGAGTCTGCGGTGAGTGGTCCGTGTTGTTTTCCGTGTTGGATTGGGGATCTCTTTTCTTGTGCTTCTTGGGTCGATTGGAGAGGGATTGGATTTTCCCAGGATCACTTGCTGAGTCCTAGCTGCAGTCTCAGTGGTTTCTTCTGTTCTGAGAAGCTTTGCTGTGTTTCATACAAGCGTCAAGGTTGGAGGAGACCATGAGGGTCATCAAGTCCAACCATTAACTGCTGTAACCCCAAACCCTAAACCACATCCTCCAGCACCAGATCCAGAGGCCTCTTAAACACCTCCAGGGATGGTGACTCCACCACCTCCCTGGGCAATATCCCAGTGCCTGAACACCCTCACAGGGAAAACATTTCTCCTACAAACCTATTCCAGTGCCTGACCAGCCAAAGAAGGAAAAAATTTGGAGCTCATTGTCCGTTGACTCTATGTTGTCCTGCTGAGCCTTTTTACCCTTCTTGGTCCAGTTTTGGCTTTGGGTTTACCAATCTGTTGGAAGAAACATTTCCATGTCTCTAGGGATGTGGTACTGGTCTACTGGGAAAGGCTGGAGAAAGGAGACAGCATTTCTGCTTTACAAGTGGTGTCAAGTTGGTCAAGGAGAGAAGAGTGGAGGAAGTTCTGTAGCAGCCACACTGTAGCCAAGGAAACAGGGAAGGGATCACCATCCCCCTGTGGTGGCACCTGAGGCAACTCCAGCCCTGGGGGCAGGTTTGGCGTCCTCAATCCAGGACATGGAGCTTGTCCAGGGATGGGGATGGAGCTGGGAAGGGTCTGGAGCAGCAGGCGAGGCTGAGGGAGCTGTGGGAGCGCCGCCTCAGGGATGACCTTCTCACTCTCTACACCTCTCTGACCAGAGGTCGTAGCCAGGTGGGGTTTGGGATCTGCTCCCAGGGAGGAAGGGAAAGGACAAAGGAAACACTTCCAGCTGCACCAGAGGAGGTTTAGGTTGGATGCTGGGAACAATTCCTCTATGGAAAGGGTGGTCAGGCACTGGCAC
>NW_008683225.1:0-7903 GCF_000695815.1 Acanthisitta chloris
TCTTCGCATTTTCGCTTTACTCGCTTCCCACTGACTCTCGCCCTCCTGCCAGCTCGGCGGGGTGCGGAGGTGGAGCGTCCTAAAAAATTCCAGCCCGTCCGTCCCGGAGGGAAGCATTGCGTGCCCGTGGCTCCTGCCTGCAGATCATAGAATCATAGAACCAACTGGGTTGGAAGAGACCTCAAAGATCACCGAGTCCAACCCTACCATGGTTACTAGACCATGGCACTAAGTGCCACATCCAGTCTCGTCTTGAAAACCTCCAGGGATGGTGAATCCACCACCTCCCCGGGCAGCACATTACAAAGCCTGATTACTCTCTCCGTAAAAAATCTCTTCCTAATATCCTCCCTGCGAGGGCATCCTGGCTCTGCCGTCTCTCCAAGGGGTCGTGCTCAGCCAGAGCTCTGCTCCGCGTGGTTCCAAAGGAACCTTCCCCCTGGAAGGGACGGGGGGAAAGGGGTGTGCGAGTCTTTCCAGAAAAGCGCCTTTAAAAGGCATCAAATCACTCCGTTACATTCCCGTCTGTAAGTCTATTTTCTTCCTCGATCACGGGGACAGCTTCATAGTGTTTTGTGCTGTTGGTTCAGTTGACATAAAACACACGAACAGCTCACGATGGGGAGTGCAATTGGAGGTTGGTTAAGACGCATCCCATCACCGTCCTGCTCCTTGTGTTAACCTGACAGATTGCGTCCAGCTAAGGTTGAAGAGAGGGTGGCAAAGTAGGAATCTTAGCAGTTGCACACATGGATGAAGCTGAGTAACACATTTCAAATGCTTGTGGTAAATATCAAATTATTAGCACAATTAGAAACGCAGAAGTACAGCTTCAGGAATTAAACTCCCAAACATTTGGCAAGTGTTAAAAGCAAAGGCAAATTCAAGAGAAATATGGTTCGTAGAATCATGGAATATCCTGAGTTGGAAAGGACCCACAAGGATCATCCTAGCCCTGCACAGGACCACCCCAAGAATCACACAATGTGCCCGAGCCGAGAGCATAAATGCTCGTTGAACTGGCTGTGTGCTGTGACCACTCCCCTGGGGAGCCTGTGCCAGTGCCCAACCACTCTCTGGGTGAAGAACCATTTCCTAATAGCCAGCCTAAGCCTCCCCTGACAGCTTTGTGCCGTTCCCTTGGGTCCAAAGGGAACCCTGACAGGTCCTGTTCGTTTTTGACAGATCATGAGGAAGTCATCTGCAAGGTTCCCAAGGTCTGGCTGTGTGCTGTGACCACTCCCCTGGGGAGCCTGTGCCAGTGCCCAACCACTCTCTGGGTGAAGAACCATTTCCTAATAGCCAGCCTAAGCCTCCCCTGACAGCTTTGTGCCGTTCCCTTGGGTCCAAAGGGAACCCTGACAGGTCCTGTTCGTTTTTGACAGATCATGAGGAAGTCATCTGCAAGGTTCCCAAGGTTTGTATTTATCTGAAGTTGTATAGCTTGATGAAAAAGCTTTTGTGCAACTACGCCTGCCCTAATTTCTCTTACAGAGAAGAGATTAGCTTGACTGAAAAGATTTGTTTTTATTTTTTTAATGTTTTTCTTTCAGGCAGCAGGCACAGGAAAGAGTTCCAAATTAGCATCCCACTGGCAGAAGTGGTTGCAATGTGAATTCCTTTCTAGCTGGCCTAGCACCATCCACTTAGCAAAAAACACGAATGGGATAAATGCTGCTGTTCTCTAGCAATCAGTGAGTTGACCCGGGAGTGAGAATAGGATGTTGTATATCTGCACAGAAAAAAAACCCTGCATAAGAATATGATAAAATTGGATGTACGCATGGAAAGAGTTAATATAGTGAGTAAAAAAAAAATAGGTCTCCAGGAATCTCCATCATTTGAGCTGGCTGGAGAGCAAGAAGTCCTTGAGATTATTTGTTTTCTGAATCTGAACCAAGACTTCCATATGCTCTGCAACATTGAAAAAAGCTTTAGAAGGCTGTTCGTCAGTTATTGAAAATAAGACACTGACTGTGTTGTTTCCAGCTTGTTGCTTATCCAGCATACTGTACAAATTTTAAGTGGGTGCTAAAAAGTCAAGGTTCATTTGAACAATTTTGAAGGCTGTATGTTTCAAATTTGCCTCTTCCTCTGCCCCCTCCACGTGCTGAACTGCAAGGGATGCCGTGTTTGTTTTTTATTAACACATGGATACCCTGAGCCATGTCCCCCACTACAGGAGCCTTTCATCACTGTGAAAGTGATTGAGATTGACTAGCTGTAATTTGAGTTCTTCGGCAACAGCAGCAAAGGTGGCCCTTACACGCAAACCTTCAAGAACCAAACATGCTCATATCCTTTGCAGCATTTATTAGGAATATAGCAATACATGGTGTTCACGCAAATGTTCAGGATGCAATATTTGCTTAAAGATAGGAAAATGACATTATGACAAAGTTACTTGACGCTCTCTAATAAAACAAGGGTTTCATTCACAGCTATCCACCTTAGATATCAAATACCAGATTTAATATTTTGACATTAGGAAATTAAGTTTCTTAGTCTGGTTCTTGTTCATTTCTGGCTTGATACTAAAACAAACAAACTAGGTATGAATTGTCTATGTGGAGAACATGGCACGTTGAAAAGTTGGCTTTGGAAACCTGTCATCAAGGAATAGCCATATTCTCTGTCCTCAACTCCTTCTTGTCTCGGTTTTTGTCAGCCTGTAAGTGGTTTTGCACCGATTGCAATGGTAAATGCAGGGAAGGAGAAACTACTCTTCATGTAAAAGGTATCTTAAGGGTGCTCTGACCTGCAAAATATCAATAGTGCTAGGGATGAGATTCAAATTAGAGTTTATTTAAATTGCCTACCAGGAGTCTTAAAACCTAAAGATGTTTAATTTCTGTGCTTAATTTCTGTACCTAAAATATACACAAAATGTACCTAAAATAATGTACCTAATGTACCTAAAATATACATTAAAGCATTGAATTTTATGTAAGAAAATTGTTCCAAGTGATTTACACCCCAGTAAAATAAATGTCCAAATAGAAGTGGTGTTCCATTTGAATGTCCTTTATTTTTACTTGAATTGTGTCTTACTCTGGTTGAATGGTCACTTTAAAATCAGTATGTCAATGCACAAAACCCTTTGTTCCTGTCAAAGAGGTCTCTTGTGAGGGAAGAAGCTTGCCCACTGCCTAGCCTTCTGTACCCAGGCTGAGAAGTGTCACATGTCACTTCATGTTTCATCCCTGAAGGAATCTGCATACTTGATACTGCTTGAGTTCTTTTCCTGCAGCATTTGCTGCCCACTTAATGAAGAGGACAAACCCCCCCAAGATTCCCCCATTTCTATAAGACATTGAAGAAACCAGGGCAACAGCTTGATTTAAAATCACTGATATTTACAAGCTTTCAGGAGAAGTAGACTAGAAACTCTTTAGTTTAGACAAGCTACCAGACAGGAGACGATACTGACCTGTGTGGTCAGTCTTGCTTAGAACCAAAAGAGAATTCAATTATGAAAAAAAAGCCAAAAACCAAAAACCAAACCCAACTACAAAACCCACCCAATAACTAGGTTTTTACAGTGGAGTTCTTTTCTTATAGTTGTTCACAAGCTTCACTATTCATTTCACAAACCAAGACACAGAACATAACAGATAGTGTGAGGACAAGATTTCCACATGGAAAACACTTTAAGGGATAATACAATTGGACTACAGACTAGCCAGCCTATAACAACTGCTTCTTAAAAATGTTATTTTTCTGCAGCAGCCTTTTGGGGAGCTGGAATCTATAAATCAAGGCATAAGTACTTGTGGTAAGTAGTAGAGAAGGCCATACCAGGTGCTACTGTGCTTTTAAGATGACAAGGCTTCTTTTAAGTTTGCAGCAGTTAAGGAAAGCAATCAAAGTTATTAATGTGTACCACCTCTGAGTTACTATCTGGTTTCTGATCTAAATGGTGCTTGTGTTATAGCAACATTTGTCAATTTCAAATTACTCTCCAAGCACACGATGCATCTCTTTTATCTGTAGACTAGCACTGAGGCATTTTCCAGCCGTTATCATTATTATTGCCCTCTTTTCCGCAGAAGCACCCATGTGTTTTTTAAAAGTTGTCTTGAACAGTATTAAGCCTATGTGTTACACTTCCTTATACTATAAAAGCAAGTTCTCATTTCATTGTATGAGTTCTGTCAGCTTTTGGAACTTTGCCTAGTAGATGACCTACCTATCACCTATGTAAAATATTGCCAGTCTAATTGAAAAGATTTTCTTCGTATTTGCCCTGGTAAGATCTGTCACATACAAGCTTGAGAATGGGCCCATGGGAATATCATGAGGTTTAACAAGATCAAGGGCAAGACGCTGCACCTGGGCTGGGGCAACCCCTGGTATCAGTATAGCTTAGGGGGTGAGCAGATCAAGAGAGGCCCTGCAGAGAAGGACTTGAGGGTGCTGGTGGATGAGAACCTGGACATGAGTCGGCAAGGTGTGCTTGCAGCCCAGAAAGCCAACTGTGTCCTGGCGTGCATCAAAAGCAGCATGGCCAGCAGGTTGAGGGAGGTGATTCTGCCCTTCTACTCTGCCCTCGTGAGACCTCACCTGGAGTGCTGCATCCAGCTCTAGGGTCCCCAGCAGAGGAAGGACATCTACTCACACTGGAGTGAGTCCAAAGGAGGGCCACCTAGATGATTAGAGGGATGGAGCACCTCTCCTATGAGGAAAGACTGAGAGAATGGGGTTTGTTCAGCCTGGAAAAGAGAAGGCTTCAAGGTAATGTAATTTGCAGCCTTCCAGTACCTGAAGAGAGCCTATTTTCTTTCAATGGAGAGGGACTTTTTACAAGAGCATGTAGTGACAGGGCAAGTAGGAATGGCTTCAAACTCAAATAGAGTAGGTTTAGATTAGATATTAGGAAGAAATTCTTTACTGTGGGAGTGGCACTGGAACAGGTTGCCGAGAGAAATCGTAGATGCCCCATCCCTGGAAGTATTTAAGGTCAGGTTGGATTGAGCTCTGAGCAACCTGGGCTGGTGAAAGGTGTCCCTGTCCATAGCAGGGTGGCTGGAACTTAGATGATCTTTAAGGTACCTTCCAACTCAGGCCATTCTATGATTCTATGACTCTATGGTTCTTTCTATAATCGTAGAGCAGCACTGCCAGCAGCCACCAGGACACAACATTCCACAAATACTCTTAGCACCTGAAAGTAGAGGTTTAGTACACTTAAGTCGAAAACTGTAAAAGGACAGTTTTTGATGGTAACTGCAACTGAAGTTTTACTACTTATGTGGTCTTGACTGTCAAATCTTTAGCAAAGAATCAAGCAGGTTTTTAATAGCCTACAGACCAACTTGTGTGCTTTTGCATATTACTTGCCAAAAATACTAACCATCCTGATTTTATTTATAGCCAAAACATTTTTTAAAATTCTCACCATTTCAATGATGTGATATCTCTATAAAAATCCAACTCCCAGTTCTGCTACGTGGCATTGTCAATGTCAAGGACACTTATGTGCAGAAATTATACCAGACGTCTGATGTTTTATAGACTATTGGTGGTCTATATGCCATCTGTTGACTAACTTCAGCCTAATGAAGTGTTGGTTTTTCTGTTTACACTTAGGCAGTCATAATTCTACATTATTATAGCAACTAATGGCAGCAGAACCACTCAACTGAATCTCAGAGAAGTCACCCCATTGCTCTGCTCTCAGGTTTTCAGAAACATTTGTTCTCTCCATCAGGAAGTATGCAAACACATAAATGGACACACATATGCACACCCTCATTTCAGATTTTATATCACTATCATTAACATTGACATCATACTGGACATTCCTATTTCTCCAAGATTTTCCAGGCAGAAATGTGTGCTGTGCTTCATAGGCTTTCTGAAATAATTGAACTTACTGTGCCTGGTTGAAAACAGCATGCACATTCATCACAAGATCACAGCCTAGATGGAACAAATCTAGAAATCCTAACAGTAGGACAATGCATGCTAAAGCCTCTATGGGTGATTCACTCCTCTTTTTTCAATCAGTTATTCTCCAGGTGGCATGACCTCTTATTCTGCTTTTAAAAAGCTTTCCTTTAGACATTTTGCAGTGTGCTTCTCACTCCACTACAAATCAAATTACAGATTCTTGATCATTTTACATTGTCATCCCTGAATTTTTGAAGACTAAGTTTTGATTAGGGTATGGTTCCAGGTAACTAAAGAAGAGGGATGAGATTTTTTTCCCTTGGTAGGGAGACTGGCAACACTAGATGAATTCTTCTTAACTGATGAGGAGTTAACTACATCTCCTCCATCTTTCTTTAGCTTTAAGGGCATTTTAGGAAGAGAAGATCAAGGGAAAAATTCAGCATTTTCCTTTTCTTGCTGAATTCCACCTTTTCCTGTCTCATATGTTAATCCATACAAGGAAAACCATCCAGTTTGAAGTCTTTGTAAGTTTAAGTTAAGAAAATTGGCTTCAATGATCTAGAACAACTGAAACAATGAAGAGTTTGCATGACTGGCTTCAAAGCAATAGTCGTAACATGGACTTTGCTTACACTTCAGAAAGTATAAAGAGCCTAACACTGTAGATATTTCCTTCTTAGGCTTTCATAATCTTGCTTTCCTAGTTTTGGCTCTTTAACCTAAGCAACTGAATGGTGCAACCTACTCAGTGGCTTGTGTCATGTCCTGTCATTCCCATTGTTCTGAACGTACCATGCTGCCAAACCCTGTGTGTACAAACCATGCTAAGCCCTAAAGCAAAGCTTCTACATCAAACTTGGCATCCTCCATAGATCTGTCAATTTCTTCCTCCTGTTGAGGGGATATTATAGAATAAAAGGTTGCCAACAGCAAGGTGGGCCCCTATCAAGCTTATATTTCAACAATTATGCTATCAACAATCTGTGTGTGTATGATTACTACTGGACAGTATTCCAACATGAAGACATTTTACGCATTGAAGGCATCAGTGATATCTTACTTGATCATGATACACAGATGACTTGTGTCAGAACAGTCTCTGCCCTTTGTGCCAAAAAAGCACTACCAAGTCCACAGAAACAAAAGCCAAAACACTGTTCATACAGAAAAAAATGCACCATATGTATCTTTAAACAAAGACCGCTGCTCTGTATCATCATGATGGAAACTCATAAAAATAGGTCACCAATTAAGCTAAGCTATTACACTAGTGATTGCCAATAGATGAGCAGACAGCCTTACATTATGTCACTTATTAATACCAAGCGTTTTGACACACCCCGTACTACATTTATGAGAAAACTTCACTTGGTATCAAAGTGGTGTTAAGTCCAGTTGACAATTATCCTTCTGCTTTAACAGTATAGTCTGTTAATTGCACTGGCTTGTCTACAGTTATTTGTCAAAATAGTGTTCAGGAATTGGCATAGAACAGCACAGACAGCCATGTGTAAATTAAAATTGTAATTTATGAGCCTAGACAAAGTGAAAAGTCGATCAAAAGTGAAGCTTAAAACAAATGGCATCCTGCTTCAAGAGTTGTTCTCTCAGAAGAGGGCATTTAAATCAGTTCCATTGCTTGTGTACTTGTATGCATGTAACTTCATCTGCATGCTGGTTTAGAGTTGCCCAGATTGGAAAGCATCTTGGATGCCTATGTCTGTATCTCTTCTGTCAATCAATATCTTGTAACAGGGATTGAAGAAATCTGAGTAATTGCTTATGCAACAAATAAACCAAAAATGTATATCTGCTTTTCTATACAGAGAACCAAATTGCCATTTGAGGCATTTAAAAATGACAACTTTTTAAAATATTTACAATACTTATGCATCCAGTGCTAGGGAGTTAGCCTTGATAGCAGTCTATGTAATTCATAAATTTGTTGGGTTTATATGACTTGAGTCTTCATAGGTTGATGATTCCCCAAGAATGCGTTCAGTTCCTG
>NW_008683225.1:7929-22862 GCF_000695815.1 Acanthisitta chloris
TTTTCAGCTAGGCAAACTAGGGCCTTGAGTTTTCCAGGTTAATTTGAGAGCTCAATAAAGAGATATTTTCAAAAGATACAGGATTTTGAGTCAGGGTGCCAGAAAAGGCTGTTCTACTGCATAAGTGCCCAAATAGACCCCCCAGATTTTTTTGTCACTTGGAAAGAACAGATTTACTCAGGAAAAGGCTTTCCAAATTCCCAAGGAGACTTCTTGAAACCTGTAGCATGGTTCCTCATCACCACTTGCTGCTGCAAGAGCTGACCTCTGGTATCAAAGCCACTTTTCACAAACTTATTTATTTCTAGGTATATGCATTTATAATGATTTCTCTATTCCCTTAGTTTTATCAGGGATCCAGTTTGGTCTTTTTTAGCATATCCTGCACTTCCTGCAGGTATTTCACTGTTGCCTGTAGTCTCTATATGTGATTTATTCAGATCACTGAGTGAATGGTTCTGCTTAGAGAGGTCAGCTTCTAGGTGAGCATTAGCATTCCTTAGTATCAGTTGTCCAACATTGTCATCTTAGTTGATTGTGCTATTAGCTAGACAGTAGCAGCAGATGTTATTCCTGACACTGCTTTGTTTTCAAATAAATTTCGTGAGGGTGCACAGCCATGAACTGCCAGCCCTGCCTTCTTCCTGGAGTTGCTGCAATGGGAAAGAACTGACCAATGTGTAACAAAGTTTCCTAGTGTTTTCCTTGCTCATAATCAGGAAGTCAAATTCCTTGCCACGCCTGGGAAGCCACTTGGCTTTCAGCAGCAAAACAGCTGCAGCTGCAGCATTGCTCTGTGGATAGCAGGCAGTAAACTTTTCATTTTTTTCTATCCTCTCTAATTTTTCAATTCTAAGACAAGTCTTAGTTCCCTTCATCATATTCGGTATAACAACTTTTCCCCATTGTACCACGGCAAGCTAATTGAGCAAAAGGCAACTGTTGCCAGCATTTTCCTCTTTGTGCTTACTTTCTTCTCATTTCTGTTTAGCAGCTAATTTCATGGGTAGTCACAGTTTCCTATTTTTAATTTACTAGATGACACGGAGTGGAAGCCTTGGCAGGTAGTCACAGTTTCCTATTTTTAATTGACTAGATGACACGGAGTGGAAGCCTTGGGCACAGCAGTGCTAAGTTTTTTATACTGAACCTGAAAGGTATCCAGCACACATTGTTACTGGCATGTTAGCCCCAGTTGGAGCCAGCTGCTCCCTGAGATGTTCAGCAATTGGGAGACCGTTCAGGACCCACAGAATCACTTGGTGTTCTACATTCCCTCCAGGGTCTCAGCTGCTGTTTCTAAAGGCAGAAGCACAGAAGGACTTCAGCTTCCAAGTCTTTCTGGTTCATAGCCCCTTAGCCAATACTTGTACACAAGACTGAAGACATCATCTGTGCAGGCTTTCATTCGGGAATAAAGGGCTGTTCAGTTTATATACGCAAGTTTACAGATACCATGCTCAACATGGCTTATGCTGTATCCCTACCTCTCGCTCCTCACAGAGGAGGAGCAGATAACGTGGGATAGGAGCTGTATTCAGTTGGCAGCACTCCCAGGAAATGCCTACAAACTTCTGCATCTTAGCAGAATTGTAGGACACAAGCTATTTTTGAATTTTGCTAAAATGATTCTTCCCCTTTTGTGAAGAATAATAACCCAAAGTAATCCTTTTACAGGTAGAAAGCCATAACAAGTCATTCCAGTTGTCATTGTTATTTGTGTATAGACTTGAAGTTTCACCAATTGTCTTGTTCATGCCAATCAGAGGTGGGAAATGATTTTTTGCCAGTAAATCTCTAGCAACAGAGCAGGAGTGTGTGGGATGCCATAGATACCCATTTCAGATCATTTACTAAGCAAATGTTTAAAGTTTTTACTGAAATCCTAAAATTTAAATTATCAGTACTTCTTAGTGAAAGATTTCATATTGGGTCTCAGGAAACAACGGCTGGAAATTTTGCTGTTTTAATGATGTGCCTAAATGTCTTTCCTATTTGCTGCTTTCACTTAACAGAAGTATTTCCTGCATGACACCCACCAACCCTATTGGCCTGGGTGTTCTCCTATGCTTAGACACTTGTCCAATAAGTTTGGAAATTTGCCCAACTTTTAAGAAGATTTTGATTTGTCATGTCTACAAGGGCTTTACAAAAATGCCTACCATAGGAACTACAGCATGTAGCACAGCTCATGTGATGACTTGTCTTTGCAGCATGCAGTCAAGATTAGGACCAAATTGTGTCCTCTAGCCAAATATGAAATTTTAGTATCTTCATTACACTATGGGTATTGCGTGACAAACAACCACTTCATTATAAAAGCATCTTTTCCTTGCTTGGGTATATTTCAGCTACATGTTGCTTCAAGCTCTGTCTGCTCATTTAGAACATTCTTCACAGACTTTGATTGCTAGGCTGAGCCATGAATCAATAGCACTGCTATCACAACCTGCCCCTACATTTTGTCAGAAAAAAGCCATTCTTTTTGAGCTTGCTGGAATACATACTGAATTCAGTCACTTTTCTTGCATTCCATTTGTGTCTGCTGTTGGAATTTGATTACTGTGAATTATTGTCTATTTCTGCTGTTGATTGCAAAGACTAACTTCCAAGCTTCTGTAATAATGAAATGCCAGGCCTAACAATAATGTGGTATAAAAACTATTGTTACATTACAAGAGAGGAGCAAATCCAGTCAGCCATGTTGGGGGTGGAACTAGTTTTATCAAAGTTTTAGTTCATATAGAAGTAATAATTTCTGAGTTAACTTATTGCCCTTTTTTCTTAGGGTAAATATCAAAAGACATTGGACAGGTCTGACTAATCTATCACACCATAAAATTATTTTTTTCTTTATTAGCCTGTAAGAATCTAGGATCGCAAGATCTTTAGGAGAAGATCCACTGTGATCCTATTTTCACCAGCAAGTGTCACACTTCACAAGTGTAAACTTCATGCAGATGAACTTTCATGATGAAATCGCACTAAACTGTACTTTAGCTACACAATTCATTAATTCCTTTATTTGTAAGTTACTGGCTTAGCTTTTGTCATATTGCATAGCATGCAAGGAACTAAGCATGTGGCTCTATCCCTTTGAGGTGAAAACAATTGTATTTCCAATTATTTCACTCTATACTAGGATCTAATACATAGATTATAATTGCTCAGAAACTCTCAATTTCTGTGCTTCACCACAGGTTTCATTTTCATTGTGATATCTTGTGCTGATTTTGATAAATGTGACTCCTATTTAAAGACCACCGTTCTGTTTTAAAACTGTTATATATAACATTTAAAGATGGAAATACTTATACTTACTCTTCAAAATATCTGCTGGGCTTTTTTAGGGATTTCCTTAAATATGAGATCGAGAATAACAGTGAAGGATTCAAAATAATTTCCTATATCTGTTAATGAAGATTTGTATACAAGGAGATCTTTGGAAGTATATTCCTTACTTTTTTAGTAAAGTAAGAGCAATCAGGCCTTTGCTCCTTTTATGCCAATTTTTCAGTACTAGCTTTAAGCCATCAGTTGTCTCCAACTCTCATTGCTTTGGCAGGACTAAAATCTAGTTTTCACTTCTTTCACCCACAATGAAATGAACTAACTCTATCATTCATTTGTGAGGCATATTCATTCATTGTAATACATTTAGAAACATTACTGTTTCTCGTTGTTTCATCAGCTTTTTTTTATTTCTCAATTATGTTCAGAAAGTAGTTATATACTAAATATTAATATTTTCAAGTATCTAAGAATATTAATATTTTAATGCATCTGAGAATATTAATATGCTTGCATATCATTAGCTTTTTAGATTGCATTAAATCAGATAATAAACTTTGCTGTGATAGAAATGAATATTGCAAACATCCCAAAGAAGGAAATTTTGTTTTTATTAATACTGAGGCTTCGTGAACAAGGCCAGTCAGAGCACCATGGACAGACAAAACAAAAGTACTCCCAAAAGCCCTGCCAGTGGAGGACTGTGGTGGCAGCTGAGGCTGAGGACCAGCAGCAAAGGTGCAGAACTGCCTCAGAAGGCTGTCAGCAGGCTTCTCATAGCACACTTACTGAGTGAATTGAATAAGTGGATGGGAAGGGAGGTGGGGAGAAAGGGTGGTTTGCTGTGCTGGGATAAACACTCAACCAACTGATATTCATGTGTTCTATAAAATGAACAGTTATAAATGACAGGCTTGTCTTTTTTCAGTGACTGGTGACTTTCATGTGCAATTGTGAGCAGTGCTATTACAATGGAAGGTTTCTTCTCTGTTCTCTAAATACAAGCCATGTGCCTTAAAATGAAAATGCTGATTGGAAATGCAGTCTCCTGTCTTGTTTCAGAGAGTAATAGAGGCCAAATGCTACCAAGACACAGAATAGTTTTACCTATACTGGTAGTTTATTCCTGGCCTCATACTGCTATCATAAATCCTAAACCACAACTATTGCTATCCTTTAGCATATATATGCATTGTGACTATTCTACCTGTAGGTGATAAAAGTTAATTGGAAAACTAAGTAGGAAAAGGTGGTATCTTTGATCAGATGAGCTGGTACAACTGGAAAAGCCAGACAAGGTTTTAGATACACACATTCTTTGAACCAGCTGAGGTAGTTGTATGTGCTAATATTTTTTTTCTTAGAAAATCATGGCTGCAAAAATCTTATTTTCAAATGTTATGCTGTCCCTATGTTGTTTTTATTGATTGGTTTTGAGCATACTGCTTTTTAATTAAGTAGGTTATTTCTTTTCCCTTTTGTGTTAGAGAAAATCGTAGAATTGCGACTCCTTCTTACTCTCCCCATGCCATTTATCACATTAAACTTTTACCACATTTGCAGTTATTCTCTGCATATTAAATGGTCATGATTTTTTACATACATTTCTATGTGTACAATATCATACTTCTGAAGAGTTTTGTTCATTATTTCTCAACTCTGTTGCTCCTTTATTTTTTGTATCAGTGTACTACAAGCTGAACATATCTCATATTTCTTCTCAAGGTGATGGTGTGCTATGTATTTATGCAAATGTATTGTGAATTCAAGTGTTGGAATTATATAAATCTGTATCCTAATCTTACTTTAGTCTAAACTGTGAGTTGTGGTCAATCTATCTAAAAAGATTATGTAACAGCAATACATTTATTGCCCCTTTATAATATACTTATAAGCTGTACACAAATGGGGATTTATTACATTGAGCTTGGTGAAAGAGTAAATTATACATTTTCATAAGTTTGGTTTTTGGTGATTTTTTTTCTTCTGATGTGATAATATCAACAAAGTAAGAAAACATAGAATAAATAAAATAAATGAAAAGAACTAATTTAATTAGGAGTATGGACATAAATCTGTACTTACATAGATACAGAAAGTTTGGGAAGAAGTTGAAGAAGTGTGAGCAATGAAACAGATTTAGTTCTCCCTGCCCTAGGAGGGTGTTCTAAATTGGATGACCTCTTAATTTACCTTCCTGACCTGTAATTTTACAGAATGAAGTGCACCATTAAAATGTTTAGATCTTCCTGCACATGTGTTAATCTAAGTTATGAATATTTAAGATTTACTAGTCTCTTTCAAATTGCAAATAAATGGAATACATAGTGGTGCTCTTAGTATAGCACCTTTCCTCATTCAAACCAGAGTGCGACAGAAGTTGAACAGTGACTCTTCTCATTCTTTCTCTTCTCTTCCTCATTTTATCTTCTCTAATTGCCATTTGCTCTGTGACTTGCTTCCTCTTTCCTTTGAAGGAATTTAGCTAAGAATTTATTTTCACATGGAAAATAATACTACATGTGCTAACGTGCCAGTTTATACAGTAATTTTTATATCAGCATGATTCCTTTTGTAGAATATTTTCTTCACTTTATACTACGTTTCTTTGGAAGGAGTTTTAACTGTAGTGAAAGGGCTTCTTTTCATCTAGAACAATCATAGCCATGGGATGATTAGTGATATTTTAATGGCTGCATATTGATTTAACAAAATCACTATAAAATGTACAGTGATATAGCTGTTCCTATAGAAACAGTCAAATACTTCAACATTGAACCTTTCTCTGTTATACGATTGTTTGGATAGCTAGTCATACTTGAGAATCAGCATATGGCTGCATGTGTTTTCATTAATTTTAAATAAATAAATATTTCAGTAGACATTCCTGGATGTATTCCTCTGTTACATATATAAAAAAAGTAGTTAGATTACTCAGGAGAATCAATAAGACCCTTAAACGAGATTGAAATGAAGCTTTGAAACATCAAATCTGGCTATAGGTAAATTCGGATAGTGTACATTTAGGTCCTTTCAAAGTCCATTGCTAATTTTAATGCTTTTCTAGATCAGTTTCACTGCAAGTTGTGCTGTTTATTTTTCTTTCTTAACCACTGAGTAACTGGGGAGGAGCTGTTTTCCATCAATTGTACATAAGATACCAGACCCTTCACCTAAATCCTGTGAAGAAAGAAACCTTCCAATCTGGATGCACACTTCACAGCCAAAAATCCATCCGTGTGGGTTGTGTATCTATGTTCTCCAGTCCAGGGCTCTTCAAACTTCGTAAGGTGAAGGATCATTTTTTGGTTTGTTTTGTCATTTTTTTAAATGCACAGGCAAGCTTATGAAGGTATTATACTGTCATCACTTGCAACCAAATTACATTAGTTTAAATTTTATATGTCATTTTAATCCTCTGTTTTTTTGTCTCATTTGCCTGTCTGCTCACCTGGGAATCCATACATAATCTATTCAGCAGCTTTTTTTATTATTTTACTTTTTTGTTGTTGTTGTTTCCCCAGACTATCTTTTGATGGTTTGTGTTCTTCTTGCTAGAATCTGAGAGCCACTAATCTTCAAGGACTCTTGGGATCCATAGAGAAGAGAAGCTGAGGAAGGCTGTGAGTTGTCCACTCTTGGGGCCCTGATGAGACAGTGAGTTTGGAGCCATCACATTGGCTTCATGAACACCTTTGTCTTTCTCTAGTAAGCTCCTATATTCAAGGACAGGCTGAATAAAGATGTTAAAGAGGTAAAAAAAATAACCTGTCTTAAAGTAGCAATATATATGTAAAGATTTCCTCCCTTTGCTGCCTCTTTAGGTCATGAGAGCATCATATAAAAAGGTGATCTTGTTCACTGATTACTATTAATATTTGAACAGGTTTTTCATTGCTGAGTTAGCAGCTGTCAGAATCTACTCCTTGCTGAGCTTTTAATTAATGATATCTGAATCATAGTAGAGCTAGATGACATCTGATAGGGCATAGATCAAATGGGCACATAAAGATTCTAGGCAGCTTAGTAAAAGAGCCTGGAGATGAATCTTGCACTTTTAGCTACCTTTTTAATGTAAACCATTGAGACCTTGCCCCATAACATGTAAATCAGTACTTACTTTCATGACCGCAAGAGAGCTCCTCCTATTAGCTTAGGAATACAGGGTAAAGGCTTCCTTACATTAGTCTCATGTGAGTGCAATATCAGGAAGCAATTGACAGCAACAGGGAAGAGCTCAGACAATCTCATTTTGGAACGGAAACACTCTAGCATGCAAGTCCATACTCCTCTCGTAGCAAAGAACTTCTTTCTCATAGCAGCTACCTAGCCAGCTGACACTGATAACCCTTCCAGAACTAATACATGTCTTCTTTTTACAGTCCTTGGGATGCACAGCAGTGCATATCCAGAAATAAAACTCAGGGAGGCAAAACTTGAAAGCTAGTGTCAAACCTACAGGCAACTTAATTGTGTGGACTTGATCAACTCTTACTTTCCCCACTATACTCCCACCTTTCTACAGCTGATCTTTTGCGAGGCGTAGGATACTTTACCTCTTGTTTTAGTGTCCTGCCTGTCATGCAGGGCAAAGTCATGATATGAAATAATCTCTTGTTTTCTACAAGTTCAGGGCTTGCATGAGGGCTCTGCTATGTGATAGTACTCCTGGACAGCTGCACTTTATGTCAGAGGACTTGACTGGGTAGATGCTCCCATGCTTAAACATGAGCTTAAAATAAAGTATATGCATTATCTGCTCTTACCTGGCAAGTGTAAAGGAGAAAGAAGGGTGAACTTCCTGCATCCATTCTCCTTTACAGCCCCAGAAGGGGATAGTATGGCCATTTTAAAAGGTAGACCCTAGTCTTCAGAACACTTTAGTGTACTCTGTTCTCAATAATTTCTGGCATGAGAGCCAAAAATATGTAATAATGTTAAGAATTAATAGTAGGATACTCCAGTGTTTCCTAAGTTTAATGATGGGACTACAAGTGATCTTAATTGCAGATGGTAATGGTTCCTTCCTCTCTGATTTGGCTTTGATAGTTCCTCACAGAAGAACTGTGAGCTTAATTTGCATAACATTACTCCCACTCTTATCAGTCTGTTGATGAGATATCTTTATTAAATTTTTCACTGTTTTGGGAATATTTACATACTTCCCGATTTTCTAGTGAGATCCTACCTTTTTTTTTAAAATGCTACACAGAGAGCCTACTGATGAACATCTGGTACCTTATGAGTTTTGATACTTTCAGTATAGTATTTAAAATTTGGCTCCTTTTACAAATTATTCCACTCCATCAGAAATTATTACTACTCTTAATTGACGTGCAATGTCTTGTCAGGGAAATGGCAAATGGAGATGATAAAATGAGTAGCAGAATAAAAATTAAGAACAAGTTCAATTGATGGGTTTGCCTTTTATTCATATGAACATATGGGATATTTTCAAAATAAAGCATGAAAATAAATGTTTCTGTTTTTACAAATTCTCTCCTAAGTTATAATGGTCACTTTTATTCTAGCCCCAGTTTTCTTCCTCTCTTTCTTTTATATAGCAGAACATCTTAAAAAAAAAGATTTCTTTTACTGCTGGGCAGAGCAGAAGAGTAAAGGTGTGTTTTCACATTTCCCTTGGATATAAAGAAGAACAAATTTTTGTCCAGAAAACAGATTAAGCTTTTTGAAACTCAGTTAAACATGAAATGTACAGACTTACTATTCTTACTTTCATGAATTTATACAGTTATGATACAATATGACATCACTCATTTGCCAGTTTCTGACACTTTTTTCTCTGATCCCCTAGTATTTTGTTCAAGTTTGGTTTCAGACAGCACAGTGAGAAAGATAAAAAAATGTAGACTTGCAAACATAAGAAAGATTCCTGGGCTTCATCAAAAGAAGTGTGGCCAGCAGGTCAAAGAAGGTGATTCTTCCCCTCCACTCTGCTCCCATGAGACCCCACCTGGAATACTGTGTGTGATTCTGGTGCCCTCAACATAAGAAGGACATGGAACTGTTGGAGCAAGTCCAGAGGAGGCCACGAAGTTGATAAGAGGACTGGAGTACCTCCCCTATGAAGACAGGCTGTTTGGGGCTGTTCAGCCTGGAGAAGAGGTTTCATAGAGACCTCATAGCAACTTTTGAGTATCTGAAGGGGCCTGCAGGGGAGCCGGAGAGGGACTCTGTTAAGAACTGCAGTGATAGGACAAGGGGATAACAGGTTCAAGTTGAAGGAGGGGAAATTTATATTAGATATTAGGAAAAAAAGTTTTACTGTGAGGGTGGTGAGATGCTGGAACAGGTTGCCCAAGGAAGTGGTGGATGCCCTAACCCTGGTGGTGTTCAAGGCCAGAGTGGATGAGGCTTTGAGCACCCTGACCTAGTGGGAGGTGTCCCTGCCCATGGCAGGGGCTCTGGGACTAGATGATCTATAAGGTCCATTCCAGCCCCTAAAATTCTATGATTCTATGATTTCCTTAAAAAATAATATTTATTTTAATCTATTAGAATCAGTTCAGGAGATGAAGTCTCATTTATTGCCCAAAATAAAAACAATCCTAGGAGCTGTTCTAATCTGGTTTGCAGAGTTCCCCTGGGACTGGAAAGAGAGAAGGTGCTAGTGCACCCGTGACCGAGGCTTCCACTACAATTCAACTAGTAATGAGAGCATTGCTTGTTCAATATGCAGCCTATTAAAAATACTTACCCATGAGAAAAAGCTTATTTGTCTACAAATATAACCAGGCATTAAAACAAAGGCTCTGCAGAATGCATCGAGGAACTGCAAGCTTGCTTTTGGGAGGGGGAGGAGGGGGATGAAGGGGAGTGGCAAAGTCAAGGATGTAGACCCCTCTCTAGCTTGCAAAGAACTTTTATTCTACCAGGCATATTTGTCACCTTTTATTTCATAACTTGCCAACTTGCCTGTCCTTTAAATCTGACTGTCTTGAGGCCTGTGAAAGTTCAAGAATGCCCTTTACTGATGAGGTTCTTGTTGATGGCAAGAATGTACTGGGCTCCCTATGAAATTAAAAAAAATCTGTCGGTTGATTGGGGTTTTTAATTCCATTATGAAGAGTAGTCCCTAAACGTAGAGTTTACTGAATAATGCAAGGTATGAATTAGATACAAAGGCTTAAATCAAACACCACTGGCTTGTTCTTAACGTCTGCTTTGTAATCTGTAGACTGTGTCCATGTACAAGAGAAAAGCAATTTATATGAATCTCTAAATGGTACAATCACTTAGCCTATGTGATTGATTTTGATTGGAAATATCTCCTTATTTGGCTCCCCCAATGTAACCATCAATTTATAATTTGAGTGATAATATGTGCCTAAACATTAACATTTCAAATAATTTTTACGTATCTACAATGTCTATATTAGACAGCAGGTTCTTAATAACAAGTAAGGCCTACACTTAATGTAATATACAACAAAATGCAACACTTTTCAGATTGTGCTTTTCCTTCTTTTAAAAGAATGCTGGGAATTTGGAAGGGTACATGGAGAGGATCACTTTTTATTTGATGAATTGAGTTTATAATAAAATGGCTCCAAAGACCAAATAAAAAATGTCTGAGATGGCACAAGGCAGGATATTAATGTATTGATATCATCTGGATAATAATACCGCATGTTCCTGAACTTAGAGGTTTTCAGAAACTTTGAAAACTAAAATGACTGTGCTTTTCAGGTATCAGAAAGTTATGAAGTGCATTTGTCATTTAAAAGGTGTACTTAAAAATAGATGACACAGGCACGCTCACACACATGACTGCATTGCCCTGATGAAGCTGCAGAGTGCATCCATAAGGATCAATTCTCTTCCTGACAAAATTTCCTCTACAAGGAATAAGTGGGTCTGCAGGACTACCATGGCAGCTCCATACCTCACAATGCAGGAGGCAACAATGCAAAAAATGTGTAAACATCTCAGCTGTCCACAGATGCCAGAACAGCCCTTGAGGCAGTGGGAAGCTCATGTTCATAGCTACATCGATACACCAAATAAGAAGGCATAGAGTTCCTCTGTATCACCTTTGCCCTCTTCTCACACCTTCAGGCTAAGCACAAGTCCTAATTTGTTGGTGCAACATGTTTGCATTGTGGCTGAGCTCTTTAATACTGAGCACATTCCAAAACCAGCCTCTTTTCACTGTTCTCAAGGGTTAATTCAATAAACAAAACACAATAAAAGCTACTGAAATGTCTGGAGCAGGAAGGAAGCTGACTTACTGCTCCTTGGTTTCCCATGCTGCCAGTGTAATATATTGCCATTTTCAACAAGGTGGCTGCAGCTGCCTTAGAATTTAACTTTCTTTTATTATTTTTTTGTAAAGTAAGTGTAATTAAGGATTGGAACATCAGTTCTAAAAGCATAAGCCCTTGTTGTGGGAGGAGGAGGAGGCCAGAAGAGTTTCATTGCTCATCCACTCATAGTGGGAAGATGGTCCATGCATTTTGGGTGATCACTGGGGATGGAGAAAAACACCCATTTTAGGTAACCTGATTACAAAATTGTCTTTTGTCTGTAAGGACAGGAATCTGGCTTTTTAAGTTACAAGAAAACCTGAGAGATAATTTTTAAACCACTAACAACACCTTAAAACAACATTTTTTGTGCTTTCTAGCTCCCTTGCTCTGCTGCTTTCCCTTTTTTTCCTGTATGCAGTTTTTACTTTGAACTGTTCACTTGGTTTGCTAAACGGCTAAGTGTTTTTAAAAATGTACATGTTACATTGAAATATGCATTTTCCTTAAACTTATTGCACGGGTCAGTCCATTTACTGTGTTAAATCTTTAATCACTGTCTAAACTTTAATTTAACAGTAGTTCAAGACAATAGTTGAAGCATGACTTAATTGTTTTTAGATGGCAGACTTTATTTTTATGTAGAATTTTCTGGGTGTGGGTATGAATGAACTGCATGACAATGACAAAAATGGCACTGATTGTGCTTCAGCATTTCAGAGCACTGAATAAATACAGCTTGTACAGTGTTTCTCTTCCGGTCTGTACTAACACAGACCAGACTAACAGACCTGACCTGAGGATGCAATTATTATAAGGGGCTAATTTTCGTAAGCAGTATCTTAACTTCTGCTCATGCAATTACCTGATTTTTCACAGGGCATTTTAAATTATGTTTTAAAAGACACAAGCTAAATTCGTTCTTTGTACTGAAAGGATTTGTTTTTTATTCAGCAGATTTTTATACCATATAGAAGATCTGTGTCTGCACACTATTTGAAAGTTAGGCCTTTGCTTTACCAAATATTATGTGCCTCTGGGACAGGAAGAAAGCCTGTGCAACAGGTTTCTGCACCCTTGCTGGCGTGTTCAGACAAATTAACTTGTCATGACGAGTTTTGCTTGGTCTTCCCAAGGGGAATGAGAGAGGTGTGGAGTGCCATAATGCTGCCTCACTTTTTCTCAGTAGATGTCTTTGATTTGTAGCGATTTGGATAGATTTTTCTTTACACACGTGATGCTCCCTCTCCAATCTCTGCACTTGCACAGACCTCATGTAACGTAAGCCTGCATCCTTCTCCTTGCAGTTGGTGCAGCCAAAACAGAAAGCTGTTTAAATCTCCCTGGCAAAGGCTCCCATCGGTCTCACCCACACTGGATGCACATACATGGTCTCCTGGCTGTCAGACCCATCTGTTAGGATGGCGTCATGCCCATCCTCAGCCTTGTGAGATAGATTTGCTGCAACACAGATATAAAGCAAGCATTGGGTTTAGGGCTGACGTCCTATACAGCATGGCAAATAGAGTCTATTATATGGGAAATAACACCTTTGGGCTATTAGCAGCACCATATGTTTATTTAGTGTACATGTGTTATGTAGATACATGTCATGGGATATGTGGATACAAAAGACACGAGTCAAAATATTTGCACCTGGAAGCATAAAATTAGACTCCCGTGTGTGTGTGTGTCTTTGTAGAGATATATACATACACATATATGTGTGTGTGTGTCTTCTGTGTTTCAAAGAACAGGATATCCTGCAGACAGTCCCCTGTGTAGAAACTGACATACACTCAAACCTCCTGAAAATCAAACCACTTGCAAATGCACACTAGAGAGACATCCAGCATGGTGTTCTTCAGCAAGAGGTTCTTCTTTAGCCTCATGCTTTTGTAAATGTTGGTTATTTCTGATACCACTCTGGATAAGACAATGCCATCTGGAAGTGAGAATTTGAAGAAACAGCTCAGTCTCCTGAGCACCGTCAGCCAATGCACTGACGATGATGGAGAGCGTGGCATTTACTTGCTGAGGAATTGCTTCTGAAGCATTGCTTCACAAATGCACAGGCAGATCCATGTTATCTTTTTCAAATAATGGACTGTGGAGCTCCAGCAAACTTTCTCTTCAGAGTTTTTTTGTATAGCTGCTCTCTGTGCACTCTCAGTGTGAGGTCTTCTGACTTCTTGCTCTGTGTGAGGGTGGGTTAGTGTTCACTGGAAATGTGGGCTCAGTGATGGCAGTGTGCTGGCAGCAGAGCAGCAGGAGGTCTTGCTTACATCCATAGAGCTGAACAAAGGTCCCTTTGTGGAAGCACGACAGCTTTGGGATACACAGTTTGACATCAGCAATTATCTGGGTGTCATAACTGAAGATCTGCCACAACACCTACAACCCCAAATCACAGTGTACCTCTGTCATGTGGTCAATTTTTTTATCATTCATTATTACACTAAAGTCCCTTTGTAAAAATCTAAGCAGGAGGGTCTATACACCACCACATATAATGGATGTACAAAGTTCCCCAAGCACTATTATATGTTAGAAAATGTAAAAGAGCAACAGAGTAAATTAAAACCCATCCCATCTATCTTTCTGTGCATTCGTGGTTAGACCTCATAGAACTGTATGAATTATTGTTTTAAAGAGCCCTTTCTGAAACACATAGAGGTCCATTTATCCCAGTTCATTAGGGACTATATCTGAATAGAGGAGAATGTCAGTTAGTCACTGGTACTATTTTCAAAATTTTCTCTTTTGCAACATTCATTTAAAAGAAGAGGTTTATTCATTGATTCAGTTAAATTCACCAGGGATAGCTGCACAGGAGAAGGGACTGAAAGCTCCAATTCACTTTAATTTGTCTATTTGCTTACAATCTGTATCGGAATGCAGTACCAAACAGACAGAAGTTTTCTTATTCGTGAACATACTCTTTGAACTAAATACATTTGAAAACATACATTTAGTTCTGTAACCGTGATACAGATTCTGGTTCCATTAAAAGACATGCAATGATCTTTGTTATAAAAGCACTGCAGAATTGAGTTCTTTGTGGGCTCAGTGTGTCAGAAAGTGGAAATATAAAACTCTGTGATTCACACCACAGGGGCACTGACTCCTCTTTGACATAGCCACTGGGCTTCTGCTCAGAGCTGCTGTTGGACTGAACTGTTCTAATGGGACTGATATTAAACAAATGTTAAATCTCAGTGAATTCAGTAGGGCTGGTGCTTAAGTGTTTCACTGATTCATGCCATGAGATGGCTACCAATCCAAAGAAATGAGCACAGAAAATCAAGAAAACAGGGAAGAACAAACATTCAGCATAAAACCTCAGCAGATGCTATCTTTAATAACAGCAGCTCT
>NW_008683226.1:0-5179 GCF_000695815.1 Acanthisitta chloris
GCCTGTAGGTGTGACATCTATTCCAATGTGGCTTGAGACAACACCAAGGGCTACAGGTTTTGCCTGAGTGTGAGAACTCTGCTTCATTTTTTTCCCCACTTATTCACTTTCTGTTTCAGAATCAGTGTGAGGATCTGAAAGGTGAGGGGCTGAAATAAAAGCCCCAACAATGAAGACCTGCATAAAATTCTGCAAAATTATATGCAGATATAAAATAATCTTACAGCTAATCACTATAGTGGATAAAATCTGAGTCAGCATTTCATTCCTGGAGTGAGTTAGTGAGTTTTCTGTGCTGACTGAAATGACATTTCCTAGTGAAAGGAGAAGCATCTGTGAAGTACATAAAGCTTTGAAGAATCTAAAAAAGCAGAAACTAAGTAACTTAGTGCTGAATGCTCCTGCTAAAGTAAGACAAGAAGAGGCAACTTTGCCATCCACAGTATGGCATAGCATGGGTAGAAATTGTACATGAGGTGATAACTTGGTCAAGCATCATTGCTCCATCCCTGGAAGTGTCCAAGGCCAGGTTGGACAGGGCTTGGAGCAACCTGGACTAGTGGAAGGTGTCCCTGCCCATGGCAGGGTGTAGAACAAGATGATCTTTAAGGTCCCTTTCAACCTAAATCATTCTGTGATTCTCTGATTCTCTAAGTCTATGAGTTTATGAGTCTATAAGTCTACGAGCCTATGATTATTATCTTATCTTTCTGAACTTTGGTATAATTTTTCAGGGCAGATGTTGCAGTGGGATGAAGTACAATGTGTTTTATCCAGGGCAGGAGGTGACCCAACAAGCTCTTTACATGCATTTGCCAAGGGAGAGGATCTGCTCGAGTTTGATGATAAAGACAAACATATTAGCAAGCCCATGAATCAATATTGTTTAAATAGTGTACCAGAAGGTTCACTGTCAATCACTAGTTTCTGAAAGTTGTTCATCCCAACTGTTAGGTGAATACTGAATATATTCACAGAAGTTTGGATCTGTTCATGAATAATTCATGGAGGGAAAAAAAGCAACTGATCAATTTGCAATTAATAATGATTCAGCTTCTCCCACCCATATTCACACAAAACAACACTCTTGTGGGGCTTAACCCCTCTACCAAATGACCTCCTTAAAGGGAACAGAAGTAGACTCTGGTCCTATCTCTGCAATAAATATTTGATCACCTCCTTTTCTGATCAATGCTCTGTGGAAATTTCAAAGAGCTTTAGCTGAGCTATCCAAAATAAAACCCAAAAACCCACCCAAACCTACTGAAATGACTTCATGAGGTACTGAATATTCATTTATCTCACCACAGTTCCCTGGAAAAACAGATAGTTTCCCTATATGCATCACAAAACTGTTCAAATCCCATTTTTCCTCTCTCCTTCCTTGTACAGCATTAAGAACTACAACCATACTAACATTCTGACCAACATTTCTCCTCAAAGTCCAAGGAAATTCAACCACCTCATTTCACCAGGTGCTTTTGCTCAGATTCTAAGCTCACACTTTCATGTTTAGCTTTTCCAAAGTATATATTTTAGAGCCACTTGAAACTTTAAATCAGTAACACCATATAGCAATCCCATGGGGAAAGAGGAAACAATGAATTGCATGAATTTGGATATTCTGCTTGTTTAGTCACCCTTGAAGGAAGAGAACTGGCAAATTTAAATCAGACTAAATGGGAATTTAAGAACTTACAGAACAACCTGCTAAATTGCAGTTTCACTCACCAGTGAGGATTGGTTTTTTAGCCACTGTGAAAGGAGAGAGAATCTTATTCTGTCACAGTGTAAGATAATAGCAGAACTTAACAGTTCTGTGAGACCTGTTCAAAGAAAACAGCAATGTAAATCGTGAAGCTGTGTGCAAAATTATCATCCCAACAGCACTTTCAGAATGCTCCAAGTTTCTTTTTCTTAAGCAAAAAATGGTAATTTTCTATTTTTTACACTTTCATCTTCACTGAATTTCAAGAGGAATCACATTTTCTTAGGTAAAATATAATAATCAAGAGGAGATGATCTCTAACTTCAGCAATTTTGGAGAATGTATGATGGGGTTTATTGCTTTCTTCCAAACACCTAATTCATTTGGACTCTTCATATTTGATTTTGGGGTGGTTTTTTTCCTCTTACACTGAAAAAAGCCTTGATAGACCCTATATTTTCATTCTGTAAGGCAACATAAATACCTCCTGGTTGGTAGATATAAATTCCCTACCCAACCTGTGTAAGTTTTCATTGCACAAAACAGGTCAGGTGCCAAACTTGCCACCAACACGACCCATTTCCAACCCCTCCCTGGATTCTCAGACCCAACTACAAGTCCTTTTCCTCTCCAAAAGACAAATTCAGACTCCACGTGTTTGACTGAGCTGAGCTGAACACCTAGTTGCTGCTGAGATTAATGGCACAGATTTCCTCCCTCATTCTCCCAGATGATGTCTCTATGAAATACTGTCACCTGGAAGGATGTAATACACTGCTTTGTACTGAGATATGTTCTGTTCTGAGCAAAGATCCATCATTCAGCTGTTCCTACTACTGCTGTTGAATGAAATTTGGCCTTTGCAATCTTTCCCACCAGGTCTCTTCAGGTGAGAGTTGCCAGATCACCCCCAACCAAGCTGAATTTCACTCCATGAGGATTCATCAATACCTCAGTTGCCTTTTTGTACTGCAAATCCTAAATATTCCATCTATTCTACCAGTATTGCCACAACAGGTGGTTCT
This sequence comes from Acanthisitta chloris, assembly GCF_000695815.1. Taxonomy (NCBI): domain Eukaryota; kingdom Metazoa; phylum Chordata; class Aves; order Passeriformes; family Acanthisittidae; genus Acanthisitta; species Acanthisitta chloris. Next base: position 2,734 of record NW_008683226.1, read on the forward strand.
CCAGGGTGATGTTTACTCAAGCTACAGCAGAAATCATTAGCAAACTGAACCTAAGCTTTCAGAAGTGAGGAATGATGCAAAGTTGCAGTAATGAAGTGCTTTAACACAGGATCTCCTAATTCATCTGGAGCCAGAAGTCTGTATCATGTTTTTCTGCATGCCTATTTTTCATCAAACACCATACAAGCTTTCCTTGACTATACTGTATATCTTTTCTGCCTAGTGGGAACCCTAATTTGCTTTAAATTGCCAAAGTGCTCATTATGGAATGCTTAGTAGCTAGAGTTTGTACATAATATTTGAAAATCAGCCTTAATTTTTCTGCCTGAGATGAACACTTGGATTTCAGAGTAAACATAATCAGAGATTTACACAAACTCACTGAACCCTGTTTATTATATTTGCCTGGAATAGCTACAAAAGAGGTCAGAGGTCCAATGTCTTCCTGCAGAGACAGATCATGTTCTAGCTGGTAGTGAGGAGGAAAAAAACAGTAGGTGATGCTTTAATGAATGGCTTATCATGTGGAACACACCATGTGATAATAGCAGTGCTGGTAAGGAAAGAAGGAAGTCAAAAACATAAAGGCTTTTTGCTAGGTTTACAGTGCTTGAAAGCTCACATTTCAACAGGAGCAGATGAAGAGGGTTTATTAAGAACATGTAGGAAAATCTGCAGCAAGTTGAAAGGAACTTTGAACTTTTGGCTTCAACATGATTTTTGGAATTGCCAGTGAGATGGCATTGCCCTGACTACACAGGAATACAGAATATTTGGATTTTGGGTGTCAATTTTTGTTATTTTTACTGAATTAAGCTCAGTTCAGGGAAAAAAAAAATAATGAGGGTCATGAACAGATTATTCCAAACACTAAAAAGAGAGTCATTGCACTAAGTTCCAACTTGATTTTGGGTTACAAAACGTTGTCAGTTAGGAGCTGTGAAAATACTTGTTCTTTGAGACTAAAAATTACAGGCACAGAATGGTCCAAGCTCTTCTAAATAAAGCATTACTACTCCATGGCATGGGCCAGATCCACATCTTACAACTGGGCTGTATAAACAAATTAATTCTGAATTACTCTGGAGAAAGAAGAAGCATGTTCAACACTGAAAGAAAAATCTGCCTATCCCCACTTGTGGCTCTCCATTCATTATTTTAAGTAACTGTTCTGAGCTTCCTTTTTTTTGTTTAAGCAGGAATCACAAAATGTTCTTCCTACCAAACACTGCCTTGAAAAGTAGCTTTCCAGCATGAAAAATGCCAGAGATATTGTGGCTTTAATTCCTGATATTTTTGATGAGCTTGGCCCTGGGACCTCACTGTAAAGAACACATAAAATTATAGAATCATTAGGGTGGTAAAGACCTCCAAGACCATCAAGCCTTGGAGAGGGACTATTGGTTAGGAGCTGCAGCCATAGGACAAGGAGGAATGGGGGATTAGGGCTGGATGATCTCTAATGTCCATACCAACCCCTGAACACACCATCCTATAAAACTGTAACTCCAACCTTGGTCTGAAAAAAGCCACAGCAGCTAGGAGGATATTCAACACTCTTTAGAAACCATAGATTTCTAACCCCCCTCAAAACCAGGGGAAATAAGGTGTCTAAGTGGATATAGGTTTGCATTTATTAGAGGAAAAAAACCCAACCTTAAGTTAGTCAAATTTAGTATTAATTTTGAGAGGTTAACCTTTGAGAAAACAGGACATTCAGCTCTAAATTTCCCATGGCTACCTGAACCCTGACGTCTTGGCTCAGGCTGAAGTGTCACTCCTTATGCTCTTGCCTTGCAGAATCATGAGTTGCAAGAACTAAATACCTGAGATAATAGAACCATTCATTCTCATTTACACAGGATAATTCTCATGCACTTAAAACATCTGGCTGAACTCTGAATGGTATGGAAGGATATTCTCCATGGTAAGCAGGGTGGGGAGTGAATTTGTGAACTGCATATGTGCATTGCACACACCTTCCCTCATGTATAGGTATCCTATCCTTGGCCACACCTTCCTGAGCTCATGTTAACAGGCAATAGCAAATCCTCTCCTTAGGGGTGTAAAGGCTGGCAGGGAAGACTCTCATTTTCAAACTTTCATGCAAAATGTTGGGAAGAACCTCCATACTTCTATGTTATTCATCAGTTCCCCTGTCCCTGCTGAGGCACCTGCAGAAGGGACTCATCCTGATTTAGCCCCTGGTTGCTCATTAAAAGGTGCATTTCTGGTCCTGCCCCAACCCTGAAAAATCAAACCAAACCCTCAGAGAATACCAAAGAGCAGACACAACCTGCACCACAGGTACAGTGCAGCTTGTGGTGAGTTCAGCCTTGCAAAGTCAGATAAAACACACCTCTAAGATCATGAAGTCCAACCATTTACCCAGCAGTGCCAAGCCCTTGCTTGTGTCTAGTCACAATCCTACTGCACAGTTTTCCAG
>NW_008683226.1:5207-50844 GCF_000695815.1 Acanthisitta chloris
TCTCTGGGGTCCATCAACACCCAATTTGTATTTTCTTGCCTTGTATTTCAGGGTGAGAGTTTTGGGACATGGACCATCTTTTCATGAGTGTGCCCAGGGCAGTGAGGTCCAGGTTTCCAAATCAGCTTCTGACAGCTTGTTCATATAACAAATAACTGCAACTACAACAATATATCACACAACTGCTCTGACATGGACTTCTGCCACAGCTCAAGGAGGGTTTAGCAGAAACTTGAAGCAACATAGAGGAATCACAGTGCTGAAAAGCAAAAAACTTAGTGTTGGTAACACCACCCTCAACACATACAACTTCTCAGTGAGTTTCTTATGATATTAGACAAGGGTTTGGGGTTTTTTTTCAGCAGATGATCAAGGGCCTCTTTGCAACAAATAACCAAAATTCCTCCTGTTATTTACAATGGAAGCTTCTAATTTGCTTATTACTTTGCTTATCTATTCATTGAGATAATTATCTGACACCTGCCAACAGCAGATTGTTCTGACAGATTTTTATTGGCTGAGATCAATTTGTTACTTACCATCTGTCCAGCTAAAGGTGGTTTACAGGTCAACAAGCTGGTGAGCTTTGGAAAATCTTAAAATGATCTTGAGCAGTATCCTTCCTGAACTCATTTCATTTTAATCTCCTGTAAAGCACATGAAAGGATGGGCTTGAAAATTAGCTTTCAAGCAGAGTGTATGAGACAAGAGAAAATAATTTGCCTTTCTTCACTGTGATCTTGAATGATCTATTTCCTAGGAGGTTTTCTAAAGTCCCAGATGAACCGAAGAGCTGATAAGTTGCTGTGTGACACTAAAGACCTCTGAAGAATGCAAAGGAAAAGGCTATACATGGTCTAACCACCATAGATAAAGGGAAAAATAAGTTTCTCCCAGTCAGGAAAAATGTAGATCCATAAGCAGTTTTTTTCTAACAGGAAAAATGTAGATCCATAAGCAGTTCGAAAACTACTTTTCATGGTGGCCTTAATTTCTTGCTGGTGGGTAAGGACACTTCCCCACTTTGGTAGCCTGGATGAACGCAGAAAATTCCTATGCTGCCTCTTGTAAGATGCCTCACAGAATCCATGGGTTGGGTTGGAATGGACTTTAAAGGTCATCCAGTCCCAACCCCATGCCATGGACAGGGACACCTTTCACTAGACCAAGTTGCACCAAGCCCCATCCAACTTCATGCTCTGATTCTCAGTGCTATGCCATCAAATTTAACCAGTTTGAGAGCTGGGCTGTAGTATTCCCAGACTCCCCTATCCACCTGCTTTTCCTCCTGCAGAATTTCCAGCGTGTCTCTGCAAATCCACCTGTGGCTGCCAGAAGGGTTTCTGCCATGCTCAGCTCTGATGGATTTATCTGTGGCATTTGCCCTTCCTTGTCTGTGTCTCTGGGACTTCTAGAAGGACTTTAGTGTCTGCTGGGAAATTATGGGCCACTGAATTGCTGTTTTAGACCAAGTGCCAGTGCTCTAACAACTGTGCTCTTTGTGTTCTTCTGGATGACAATTTCTTTTTCCTTCTGTAGCAAGACAGGTTTTGACAGAATAGGCTGAAAAATGTTTCAATTGTTCATAACAGAAAAGTAGCACTCAGATTTTATCCTAATTTTACTTCTGAGCTGTCAATGGTAAAATGTGAACCTCCCATCACTACTTAACACTAGAATTTCAAGATGGTTCTTCAAACTACTCTGAAAAACGCAGTTGAGATCTACTACTGCAGGATACTTCAAATGAAGCCATTCTAACTTAAAACTTCTCAGGGCTCCAGAAGTGAAAGAGAGTTTTAAATGATGCCATTGGATTACACAGGAGACTTCTTTTCCTCAAAGAAACTCAGCCTAGTAGTGCCAGGAGACCTTCCTAATGACTATGGATCATTTAAAGATAATGGCACCGAAGGTCCCCAGGACAGTATTTTGTGTCAGCACATCCTTCTCCAGAACCTTTCCAACTGTCTTGCAAATGCTCAAGCTGGTCCTGTTGTGCACAGATCACTGCTCAGCGGGTAACAGGTCCATCCTGATAATGTGGAAGGGAAATATCCAGCCAAGGTTCCAAAAGCATCCAAAAATCCTGAAAACTAAACCCCTGATGCTCTTTTTTTTTGTTGCTGTTGTTGGAGAGATGGTGACTGCAAATGCTGTAAACAGTTTTCTATGCTGAAGTTTGCAGCCATATGAAATGAAACAGAAAATCATCTCCAGAGTACAACTCTTAGCCAGTCACAGAAAAATGGGTCTCAATTCCAGTGCATGATTTAACCTGGAGTACATTTATGTTTATAAATATATATTATGCATGGGGTTTCTTTTTCCTAAAATTTTCAAATCATGTAAGGTGCCAGGATGAGATATTATGTGTTACGGTTGTAAGCTAGAAATAGACTGCAAACAGGTTTCAATGAAAAAATATGAAACAGAGGCCAAACTACTACCTACACTGGTGGTTGGAAAAGGTGCAAATCTAAGACATCTTTCCAAAACTTGCTCTTTAATTATTTCTGAATGAATACCCTGTGACCTCCTTCAAATAATCATAAACTCCTTAGTGAATCTTTCTGGGCTTCTCCTCCAAGAGTCAAGAATTTCTGCAAGCCTGGTGTTCCTCATTATCAGTGTGAGGAATTGATTCCAGGGGAAATCCAATATGCTCTCTCAGAAATCTGCTGCTCAGCCCAGATCTCAGGAAAAGTCTTGATGACACCTTGTGCAGAGATGGATCACAAGAGGAAATGAAGCGACCTGAACGCAACGCTTGGAAATTGGGGCCACTTGGAGTCAGTGACAGCTGTGTGTTCCCAACATGTGTGGAAACCAAGATACCTTCATTACTCAGGATCCAGTCAAATCCTCCTAGTGATTTTGGGGGGCTAGGATTTCAGTCTACACACCTAAGGTTGGAGCTTGATGGTTTTTGGCCCAAAGACCTAAGTTTAAAACTCTTCCCTCAATCTCTTCTCCTTGTTTCTCATCACCTACTCCATCTCCTGCATACCAGCTTAATTTCATTTCAGTTTCCAGTTTGCTATGCACCACAGGGATCTCTTTCCCAGGCAAAAGGCAATATGAGGTGAGAAGAAGAGCATGCTGCCAGCACAGGTATAGGCCTGCATAATGGAGATGTGACACTGGGAAAGAGGCTTTTCATTTTAACAACTTTTCGAGTGGGGAGAGAAAGATATAATGCAGATGGCATAATTGAAGTGGGAGAATGAAACATTAAGCATGCACAGAAGGGATTAGAGAGGAAGACTTTTGGGGTTATTTAATTTTGGCTTAGTTGTTATCTAACAGTTTTGTCAGGGGAAAAAAATGTTAAAGCTCCTTGCAAGTCCAGGGGAAAAAAAAAAAAAACTAAGGAAGATTATTACCTGCCTAAGAGTAAGTAAAACCTTGTAAAACTATCAGACTTGAGAGAATTTATTCTTTATTATGTGATATCTTGTTCTACAAAATCTCTCTCCTTGCACAGCTCTCACAGGTCCCTTTTCCTCATTTTTATAGACTTGTCAATTCTGGGAATGATCTAATCATGATGAGGATTTAAGGTATGTATATGCATTGTACTGAATGCTAATAATTCATGTGCTCTTGGTTTCAAAGATCTTCTCTGTGCAGTTCAAAAAGGAATGCCTAACATAAAAAGGATGCTAAGCCTTGTATTTAACACCTAATGAAACCATTAAAGAGCGATCAGGCATGATTGCAAATGTTAATTTATCAGATCTCACACCTGCCACAAGTACAGTGAACAAAGAAGGAGAGTTTTAAATACCTATAAGGGCTCATTAAGCGAGGCAGAAATCGAGGAAGGGATTACAAAGGCTGCCCATGCTCCTTCAAGACAAAAGGGCCAATTCTGCACACACCTTGCTCAAGGAAACTCCTTCTAAAATCACAGGGAGTTTGGCCAGTGAGAAAAGATTGCAGGGTCTAGTGAAAAAATCAGGTTCACTCAGAGCATTTGTTGTGGATAAGGAGCCCTGATGTGTGTTAAGGACACCATCACAGGCACAGGGAGTCCCAGTGAGCTCTCCATGCCTGTGGTATCTGTTACCTCCAGAACTCCAGGAAGAATACATATGAGGATAAGGAATAGTCACTCTTTATTCCTGTCAGGAGGTTTTGCCTTTGACTCCACTGATCAATATCAGCCGTGCATTGGTTACTATGGGAATGAGCCTTTCCTGCACTCAATAAACCCCAAGTTCCTTATTTTTTTTTTTTTTCACAAAGGTGAGCAAAATACTTTTAAAAGAAGGTTTTATCTGCTTTTTTTTTTGCCTTGGGGGACTCTGGAGCTATCACTTTAAAGGTGCTTGGGCACTTTGAAATGCAGAATATTATGATCTAGCTTTGGGCAAGTAAAGACTTAAAACCATTTGTTTACCCCAGAAATCAATGGCAAATTTCTGTCGAAATCTATAGGCCCTATGTGCTTACCCTCTGCACATGTGTGACTCTATGTGTTTGTGTCTATATGTGCTCTACATGAGCAGATACAGGGCTAGAGACCTTAATTTGGATTACCTTTAAGGCTTCAACACAAGATGCTGAGATAAAAAATATCCAACAATACCTTGGACTCAGTGCCTCAGCTCAGCTAATTAATCCCCCCTTACAATGTTTCCTGATTATAATACTGGGATAAGAACTAACCTACTTTCTGCTTTTATTTATGATAATACATTGATTATAAAATATTTAGCGATGCATTAATGCATCTTTCTGGTGGCAGAGAGTGTCAAGAATATGTGAAATAATATCTGCAGTATTTCCTGAATGAAATTCATTGGAGCAGAAACGATGATGGACATGAGCTTGGACTGCTGCAATGTCAGTTATGTGATGTAACCTCTTTAAAGACTGTCCAGGTGAAGCAGAGAGTGGTAGCAAACTGCCACAGAAAATGCTGCCAATTACAGCCAATCTGTCAGATGTCTGTTCTTGGGACCTACTGCTAATTGGCTTGAAGGACGTGAAAGAAATAGTGAATTAATCCTTTTTTTTTTTTACCCTTTTTGTTCGTTTATGTTTTACACAATGATTTGCTCTTACATTAGAAAAAAAAAATAACAGTAATGATAAATTTCTCAACCTGGAAATAACTATAAAGGACAGAAAGTTACACCAGAAAACTATCTAGGTACTTTCTAAACCATTGTATGGCCCAGAGAGATTTACAGAGTACATATACTAGTGAAGTCTCTAGTCAGAGCAGACTCTGGGAAAGTGTTGCTGCCTCATGGGTAAAGGAAACATGTTCAAGATCACTCATCTCTGTAATGACCCCCTACAACTCCAAGTATCTGCTTACAGACTATGAACAGGCTCTGCAGTCACTGGGTTTCTTCACTGCTCCTCAATGATCAGAGAATCACAGAATCATTTAGGTTGGAAAAGACCTCCTGGTGATCTCAGGCTCCTCTTTTATCAACACCCAAAAACCAGCAGAAGTTCAAGGCTTGACACAATATCTCTCCAACCCTACACACAGCTGAATTACAGGACAAGAACCTCTTGTCTTTCTTGAGTTCTTACTGAGAGAATAGAGAGAGGTTAAATATGCATTTGTGGGACTTAGAATAAATGATCTGCATAGGTTCTGTCAGGATTTCTATGGTCTTTCCTGGTAGCTACATACCAATGACCAGGACACAAACTCACACCAAAGTGGCACAAGGGAAATAGCCTTTCCCTGACAAGTGGCAGAAAATTTCAGAGCTCTCTATAGCTATAATATTCATCAACCTCAGAAAATCATTTCAAAACCTAATCCTTTGATTTAAAATCTGGCAATTAAACCACAGACACACAAACTCCCAAGAAGGAAATAGATACATATTCCCTCTGCTGTTTTGAGGCACAAAATGAGATTGTTACGTGTCACTGCTAACACCATAGATGTTCATGTTAGTTTTAGATTAGAGAGGACATTTTAACTTGAGGAGAATAAAACTAAACCAAAAATCACTAACAAACCAGAGATGCTCTAAAGAAATTCCAAGTTGTAAAAGAGTTGATGCAAAACCAACTTGGAGAAGACGTTCACTTTTGTTTCACAGTTTGCCAAAGTAATGGGACCAAAGTGAGTGCTTAATCAAAGTCAATATTGGCCTGCTGACTCTCAAGAAACAATCTAAAAGTGCTTTGGGGGCTCTTTCTGTGTTCATTATCTCTTCCTGTGTCACTTGGTGTCTCTAATGATAGACGAAGAAGCACTTAAAATGTCTCTACTCAATTCTCTTCACTACCGAAATCTCAAATTAAATACTTATCCAGACACAAAAAAAAATAAATCATATTTAGAATGAGATTGTGACACAAAGATCTTTTGAAAAACAGCCTAGGATAATTCAGCAGCCCCACTGGATCTTGCATTTAGAGCAGTCTGAAGTATTCAAGTGACTCAGCAACTCAGTGGTGGATAATTTACAGCTCACTCCTCATTGTGAGCTGAACTGAGAGCTCACCAACTAAAGTGCTTCAGCATCAACCTTTGCTGAATGCAAACCCAGCATGCCCAGCTCGAGCAGCTGATGGCAAAACTAGAAGGTAAAACTAAGGGCAAAACATTCAAATACTTCTCTTTTGGCTAACTGAAGGCAACTCCATTTAACTGGTTGGAATTATCCAAGATTGCAGTTGTTCAAAGCAGGTAGAGCTCAACCAGCAACTTTATTTACAGAGGTGGAAGATGAGGAACATAAAGTGAAAACATTGTGATTTTGTATGCTTTTTAAGAGTGAAATATCAGATGAAAACAAATATTGTTTCTACACAAAACATAGGCTAGAGAAAAAAATAATTCGAATATATATTGAAGCTAAAAGATGCTCGTGGAATAAAGCTGCAAATGATAATATTAGCCACAACTATTAACTTAATCATATGGGTATCCACCATGGGGAACCAAAAAGCACAAAGTCTGACTCCCTCATGACCAAAAAAAAAAAAGAAATTAAATACTTCTGTGAATATGACAAGAAGAGAATCTTGTCCACATCTAAACAGCAAAAGAATTACTCTGGAAATACATATGATTTTTGCAATCACCAGTCTAATACAACCAAACCATCTCTTTTTTAAAGAGGTAGATGAAATTCTTTGTTCAATGAATGCCCAAGAAGTTTTATTTCTGTGAGGAAAAATAAAGTTTACTTTTATCCTAAGAATTTAAGGCAGGTCGAGATCATACATAGGGTAACAAGAGGCTTATCAGGCTAAGAACTTATGGATTTGAACCTGAAGTATCATCTCCTGTTAATGTAATACAGTTTGTTTTGGAAACAAAATGTGTCTGTAATTACTTTTAAATTGATTATAAATTTTCCTTCTGGAAGTAAAACCCTAAACCTTAGTTGCACTAGGAAGCCACAAGCAGCATAAAAACCTGCCCACATACGTCCTTAATCTAGTGGACATAAAAATCCTAATTAAGATAAAACATTATACCAGAGTCCCTCCAATAAACACAAATTAATAAACCAATCAGAAATGGGAGCACCTTCAGGAAAATGGTACCATGCATCATATATTCTCCTGGAGCTAAGTAAGGACTGTCTAATGTGAATTTTTTTTAATGGACCAGATAATTTGGGGCATAGCTGGGAAAAGTCTCCATAAACACCACAGCCTGTAAAAATTAATATAGACTTTGTATAAGCCCATACAGAGTAGTCATGGACTCATCTTTAGGGCTCCAAGCCCTTCTAGAAAGGGATATGTTTTGTTGGCAACAGCTCAACAGAAGAATTCATACCTATCTCTAGAGAGAAACTATGAAGTATGTAGAGACTGGGGAATAAGATGGTGGGAAGCAGTGCCATGGAAAGGGACCTGGAGGTCCTTGTTGATATGAAAACAAATCAGCAGTGTGCCCTGGCAGTCAGGAGGGCCAACAGTGTCCTGGGATGCATCAGGCAAGGCACTGCTGGGTGAGGGAGGTGGTTGTCCTGCTCTGCTCTGTGCTGGTTTGGCCTCACCTTGAACATTGGGTGTCGTTTTGGGCATCACAATGTAAGATATTAAGTTATTGGTGAATATCCAAAGAAGACAATGAAGATGGTGAAGGACCTTGAGGGGAAGCCATATGAGCAGTGGCTGAGGACACTTGGGCCATTCAGTCTGGAGAAGAGGAGGCTGAGGACAGACCTCATCTCTGTTTACAACTTCCTCAGGGAAGGAAATGTAGGGACAGCACTGACCTCTTCCCTCTGGCAACCAGTGACAGGACCTGAGGGAATGGTCTGAAGCTGTGTCAGGGGAGGTTTAGGCTGGATATTAGAAAATGGTTCTTCTCCCAGAGGTGTTTGGGCACTGAACAGCTCCCAGGGCAGTGGGCACAGCCCCAAGCCTGGCAGAACTCAAGAGGTGTTTGCACAATGCTCTGAGGCACATGGTGAGATTTTCAGGACATCCTGTGCAGGGCCAAGAGTTGGACTAGATGATCCACAAGGGTCCCTTCTGATTCTGTATATGCTGTGATTTATTTATTTTTTTAATTAATTAAGGAAACTTTTCTCCATCAAAACTTATTTAAACAGAGTAAGCTGCCTCACACAAATGCTCTTTGCTAGGCAGAAAGAGCATTTTCCTAGGGAATTTTGGTGTGTTTCACAGCACAGTGACCACCCAAGGCTTTGCAAGCCATCACCCATGAGGAACTGCTGGAATAAATGCAAAGTTAGATATTTTGACTGTAACCACCAGGAGAGTGTGAAGCAGCTGATGCAGTAAAGCACATGTCCAAAACTGATTTGTGTTTACCTTACTGTGTTTATGTGTTCTAAATGAACACTGACTTCACCTATAAATGCTGAAATTCAGATAATTCCAGTTTTAATGCCTATTAGGATATGCCTGAAGTGACTTCAAAGTAAATTTATCACATCTAGAGAAGCTTATAGGAATTCAGAATCATCTATTCCTCAATAAGATGTCTTATCCTCATAACCTGAGGGGTTTTATCAGCTCCTATTTTGGTGATGAAGGCTATTCTTTCTCTCTGAAATGTCTTTTAAAATGATTATTAAACTGAATATTCTTCAGTGGTGAGAAGACCTCCATGCCATGGTTCAGACCCAAACTCAGAGAAGCTGAAAATAGACACTGTGCCTTTTATGTGTAGTTAAAATCAAGATTTCTGGGGAAAATAGAAACATAAAGGACAAAACAAAACCAACTGGAAGGATAATGGATATTTTCTACAATTATATTCACTGTTTCTTCATAGGACTTTCAGTCACTTCTCTTTTTCAGTAGGATAAAAGCTCAAACAGGAATTATGACAATTTTGCCCTCAAACTATTCATCAGACTTATCCTGAGAGTGAAGCTATGGGACACATGGGTCTTTGCTAGTTCAGCTCTTTGCCTTCAGGACTTCCTCTGACAGGTACATTATAATTAGAGGACAAGAATGGTCTCTTTTCATGCAGTTTTCACTTACATTCTCACAATATAAAGGTACCAAGGAAGTAGAGTAAGAGTAGTTGAGCTGTGGAGTCACTACAGTCTGTGAGTACAGTGAGTAAAGTAAACACAACATAGCTCTGTGGAAAACTTAACACTAACAACATACAGAATATTTAACCTCCTGTTTCAGAATTTCTGGTGTTTTGACATAGTCACAGACTATCCTGAACCACAGAGTGTGCAAGGACAGTAGTTTAGTCAAAGTGTTGGGATCTGGGATCTCTTAGCTTTGACCTATGCTTGAAATTTGGGACAACTCAATGTCTCTCTCTAACCCCTTGCTATTTACCAACTGAGCAAATGACAGAGAAGCACTGTCCCAGGTTGCCCAGGGAGGCTGTGGCTGCCCCAACCCTGGCAGTGTTCACAGCCAGGTTGGATAAAGCCTTGAGCAACCTGCTCTGGTGGGAGGTGTCCCTGCCCAGGGCAGGGGGTTGGGATTAGATGACCTCCAAATTCCATTCCAACCCTTAACACTCTATGATTCTATGACTATTCCTAAAAGCTAAGAAGCAGTCAAATTTGTTTGGAACCCACCTTGGCCAATATAGAAGAAGAGTAGTGATAAATCCAGAAAAAGAAGCAATAAATTCAGGCAGACATTAAAAATGCCTGGGAAAAGCTATTTTGGGATGTTCTTTACACTACTCAAAGGAATTCGCTTACACACAGCCCAGTTGCAGCTGCATAACAGCCCAGTGGCTGGAGGTTCACTTGGTTGATTAGAAAACATGATATTATGAGACAAAAATAATGACTGCTGGCAGTGTGGCAGCTGAGGACAAGCATATTTTGTCTCCTAACGCCCTATTGCGTGTTCACCAGATGCCATGTCTATGGTGATGAGACCTTGGCTATGGTGAGCCCTGTGGCATCATCCCTGTTGAGAATCCTGTGTGGACACTGAGCAGCTCTCCCTCAGCTCAGACTGGCAAACAGGACCCTTCACACCACTCTGTACCCACTCAGTTTCAACATGATTCATATTTATGTTGTTTCCAAGGTTTCCATGGCAAATATGTGTCTACATCTTTTAGGGGTTTTACTAATGACTTGGATCTTCCATCTAAGAACCTTTCTCAATCTGTGTGTTTCCATTAAAATGCAATTTTTGGCTATTTTTTTTTTTTGGAAAAAGGAAAATAAAAGGAGAAAAGATTGACATGAAAGCGAGTTCTGGTCAGCTGTTCTTGGTGGGGTTATTTTCACAGTGACTCAGTAGAAGACTGGATGAAACATCTCATCTGCATTCCAGCGGTTCCCTGATGGGCATGGGTGTATTTGGGGTTTGTAGGTGCTAATGTTTGTTTGCAAAAGGAACTGAAACAAAACAAAACTAGTTTTCCCCTACAGCCCATCCAAAAAACACTAATGAGTGTCACCGAGGCCTTCAGACATTCCTTCCATGCCTGACTGCTTAAGATAAAGTCTCTCTAGAATCAGAAGGGATCCAAAAGACAGATTCACTGGGAAGACTTCTGTAATGCTGTTTATCACCATCCCTGGAGGTTTTCAAGATGGGACTGGATGTGGCACTTAGTGCCATGGTCTAGTAACAATTGGAAGGGTTGGACTTGATGATCTTTGAGGTCTCTTCCAACCAGGTTGATTCTATGATTCAGGATATGGGAGGACTCATTCCAAGAGCTCCCTTTGGCTTCCTTGGTTATCACTCACACAAATTGCCTTTGCCACTGTGGCTCTGAGAGCTCCATGCTACTCCATCCAGAGAGCTTCCAGGATCTGAGCTGGTTTGCTCCATGCCACACCAAGCTATTACACATGGACCAGAACTAAAACTGAACAACTGATGGTGTCTAGAACAAGTATTACACAGCAAGCACTCAGAGCAATTAATCTCATTCCCCATCACTAGAAATTGGAGGATTCCCACTAAAACAAAGGGAATCAGGGCAACATTAAGCAATAGTGGTTAATAAAACCCCACATCATTGTCACCTCTGGGAGAAGAACCCCACATCATTCCACACCACCACAAAGCTTCAGCTGTCAAAGGAAGCTGCTGCCAACCCCATGGGACACCCCAGAGGCTTCCTCCACATGTCCATGTCTGCAGCACAACTCCTGGGCTGGAGGCAGCTCCATTTCCATGATGCTGAAACAAACTGGGCTGTGGGGAGTGCACACACCCCAATGTTTTGTCGCTTTCCTGGGCTCAAGCAGTTAGAGGAGTTGAACACATCATTCTTTCCCTTGTCTGAGAAACATTTACTGCTTGTTACAAAAGGTTCAGGGCTGGCATACTGTGTAATAGCTTAGATGACTGAAAACAAATTTAAATAGAGGAAATGTGCTGCCTTATTTTTTTGCATGTTGTAAATACTCTTCGAAACAGCATGAGGCCTTATTAAGTTTGAACCTCAGGTCTTTCAACTTCCTCGAGAAAAGAGAACAAATGGTAAAAGCATGAGGAAATAAGTAATTTCCCACTTCAGTTCAAGCCCAGAGATTTTTGTCAGTTGTTATTACAGTCATATTCCTTTAACACCTTGAAAAAAGAACCAGCAAGCAAAAGATTTGAAAGAGAGAGGTTGTGCCAGCTCCACAAAGTTCTGATTTCTCCACACATGCAGTAACCCACTGGGCAAGGAAGATCTTTGCTTCCTGCAGACCCTATTGCCAGTTCTTCACAACTGAGAACTTTTGATTATTTTCCAAACTCCTATTGAAATCAACTGGGTTAGTCACATTCAAAAGAGACCCCTCTGTGCTGCTCTGTAACCCTTCAGCCTTTTGTTGGGGCTTGGTTTTTATGCACTCTTATTGCTACATACTGAACTGTATAAATATCTACCCAAATCTCAGCAGCAAAGCTGTAGTAGGACAATGAAGAGGTGCCTACTGTTATTTATTTATTTTACTGCTGTTCCAGCACAATGATGTTATCATTGCAACAGTTGTTTCATGCACTTGGAAGAGGAAATAGACAAAATCCCTAAGAATCTAAAATGTATTTATGCTTGGGAATTATGCTCAGAGGGTTATTTGGGTGGGGTTTTTCAGGCAAGGTTTGGAATGTGATTCTTTTTATATAGGGCCATAAGTACTACTCTGAACAGGCAGATGACCTGCCTTTCTATTTTTCAGCACAGATTAATCTAATAGTTCACTTCAAAAATAGAAACCTCAAAAGTGCTTAGGCTTTTACTAGGGAAGTCCCCTTCAAGGTGGAGTCACCCTGTGGGCTGGTGGGAGGTAGCTCAGCCCTATAAAGCTCTTGGCATGTCCTGCCAGCTGCTTCAGATGGCTCCCCCCATCAGCCTAACTGTAGTACCTGACATCTCCTCACCCAGCCAAGACATCCTCATTGGTGCCATACCTGAGCTGCTCCTCAAGCATTGCACAGCAGAGCAGCCACTGAGCACAGGAGCTCGTGTCCAGCTGCAATGGCCAAGCCTCTCTGAGAGTGAGACTTCCTGGCAACCCTGCAAGGGTGATGGATGAGCAAAATTTGGTGTTTAATGGGAGCCACCAGGTACACACACTACTCTGGCTGAATCCAACTGCTGGAGCCCAGCTGAAACATCTTCCTTTTGCACAATCTCTTTAGCTATCTATCATATTATTTATCAGATTTACCAGGTATTTATCAAATTATGCTCCTTTAACTTGATTTTTTTTTCAGGTAAACATATTTAAAACACAAGCCACCACAACCTATTTAGGGTGTACCCACACAGTATTTTGCAGTGAATCATGACCCACTCTGCTTACTGGGAGATCAGCTAGTCATAAAGCTGTGAGTAGAGGCAGCAGTGGGAGCCCAAATTAATACATGCATATATAATCACAGAATCATGAAGGTTGGAAAGGACTTCCAAGATGATCAGATCTAACCTTTGACTGAATTACCATTGTGACCACAAAACTATATAATGAAGTGCCACGTCTACTCATTTTCTGAACACTTCCAGGGAGGGTGACTCCATCACTTCCATAGGGAGACTGTTCCAATCATACAAACACAGAATTATAGAATATCCTGAGTTGGAAGGGACCCACAAGGATCATCAAAGCCCAACTCCTGCCCTGCACAGGACACCCCAACATCTCATCCTGTGCCTGAGAGCATTGGCCAAACACTCCCTGAGCTCTATCAGCCTTGGGGCTGTGCCCACTGCCCTGGGGAGCTGTTCAGTGCCCAAACACCTCTGGGGAAAGAACCTTGTCCTAATATCCAACCTAAACCTCCCCTGACAGTAGCTTGACCACTTCTTCACCACCAGTGAAGAAATCTTTCCTAATATCCAACCTGAATCTCTATTAGTACAACTTGAAGCCATTTACTCTTGTCCTGTCACTTGCTACCTGGAGAAGAGTCCAACTCCCACCTTGCTGCAGCCTCCTCTCAGGTAGTTGTAGAGACCAATATATTTATGTATATATTACCTCCAAAAGTGCCTCATTAATATCTGTCTGCAAAAGGCTGTGTAGTCCCACTGATAACAACTCATATCCTACAGGTTTCCATACCAGCTGGAAAAAAAAAAAAATCCACAAAAGGCTAGAGAGTGAGAATCCTGTCCCCAGAAAAGCTCAGTCCCACTGGTGAATTTCTAACCTACCAGGTTATTTGTCATTTGTTCTGCCAAATATATGTAAATCCTTTGGTGGCTCAGTGTACTTGGGGGACTCTGGGAGGACAGGTTTGATGCTGCCCATCCTGAGGCTCAGCTGGAGGTGAGGTTTTATCATATCTTTGAAATAATGATGAGGAGAGTTGATATCATTTGAATATTGAGCAGATAAATATGTTTGTCTCAGTCTAGTTGCATAATTCTGGTGGCTTTAGTCATGCTTTTTTCATATCAACTGAAAGTTGTGTTTGGTTCCTCAGGAAGAGCAGTGAGCAAAGGAGAGTTGGAGGTGGTCAAACACTGTGAAATAGGTCTGAGAACATGTTCAGTCAGGAATAAACCACTGATAAGATGATTCACTGCTATGCACAGGTGCCTAACATTTGCTGTGTGGGAGCAGAGGGTTATGACTAGGTTGTTCATCATGCCACTGTGTTTTAATACAGAAAACATTCGTGGCTTTATGTTGAGACTGTGTTATCACCTAATTTTGCATATGTGTCATCTCATATTGGAAACTATCAGTTACCCAATAAATGACTAAGCCAACTCAACTGCCTATGAGCAATAAATAACGTGCTCTTAAGGATGATCAGCCAATCCCAAAAATTCTCATCAGAACATTAATTCTTGGTTTTTTGGGGAATACACTTCCAGGTTGCACACAGAGGCAGCTTTTTTGTTCATGAGGAGAGGAAAGGTTCATGAGGAAGAAATAACCAGGGAGCCTGAATATTCCTCAATAAACTGCAGGATGATGAGGGAGGCCAACTACAAATCACCACAGCAAATATTACACAGGAAAAGGGATAAGGCATGGCCACAAGTGCTTAAAACAGAGCAGGGAAAGGCCTTCTGAGAGCCTGGGAATGTTGCATCCCCCATCAATACATTAGGGAACAACAGCTCCCACTGCTCTCTGCACCATCTGAGATTTAAAGTGCTGCCATCACCTAATGCACTCCCTAAATCTGACTTCATCCCACTGCAAAAGGGTCCCATTTCTCCTTGCCCAAGCAAGTTTTGGTGTGCACTGTCACGATGGACAGACTTGATGCAAGCAAGATGTCCCTTTATTGTTGTTTTCCACAGATACTTATAGTTTTCTTGCCTTAGCCCAATTGGCTTATTCTATACATTAGGTGTGCACCAACTGGTTAACCTAAGGCACAACAATTTGTTATATGTCTCCTGCCCCAGTAACATCCCAGCAACTTCCCAACTGGTGACTGGTGAGCCAGCAGGCAGGTGCTTTCTGCTCAAGGGTCCCATCTCCACACCTACTCCTCCCAAAGTCTTCGGGCAACAAGTCCAACACATCCCCTGACCAGCCCAGACATGCTGGAGCCTTGCTGAGAGCAGCCAGGGCACTGCCCACACTGCACAGACTGCTGCCTCCCTCCTCCAAGCACACAGCCAGTTCCTCCTGTGGAGCTGCCACATGCTCCAGCTTTATGCCTCCAGCTCTGCCCCTCTGCTCATGTGTCCACCCTCCCAGTCTGATAGTCTTGGACACAGAGGTCATTTTTAGTTCTAAACCAGGTAGACAACCCAATCCTTAAAACAAAAATAATTCAAAACCCATCTGCCACTCATGGCATAAATAAAAACTAATGATGGGATAGCTATAGTCTTGGGGACAAATTCCTCTCTCAGATACACTGTTTAGGTTTGGGAATAAATCAGCTGAATCCAGCGTGACTCAGAGCAGAATTTGGCTCTAAAGATTTTAACTGTAGCATGAGTTTGTTGTCTACATGACTGAATTGCCTTGAGAGAATCAGTGCCTCCTCTTTGCCTTTGCCACTGGGGCTGCAGTGATCCTTGTGTTTATTTAAGGAACACAGTGTTCATGCCTCACCTCCTGCATCTGTACATCAAGCCACTCACCTTTCCCTTTGTCTTGTAGGAACATTTAACTCTTTAACAATTAGTGCCAGGCTTCAAATCTCATGTTTTATTTCTCTGGAGTTCCCAATCTCATGAGGGCTGATTAGAAATGTTCTCCAAGAGCTCCACATCAGATCCTGGGGAGGCTCCACAAGCATGAGACACACAAGGTAGGGCAACTTCATCAAATGCTCTGTGACTAGAGACAGCTTAATAGCAACAAATCTCTCTGGTTGTCCTTCACAAAGACCTTTCCCCCAGCTGCTTAGATATACACGTTTATCTCTGGTTTTGCAATGTCAGGAAACAGGTGCTTTTCTATTAATAGCCATGAGGCAGTGAGGCAAGAAGAAGGTGCAGGAGTAGATGAAAACAGGTGGTCTACAGTTGAACAGTTTATAAACAATAACTAATCACTCAAGACCTGTAGCAGTTTCTAATGAGGACTATAATTACCAGCCAGGTGGCTGTAGTTAGAGGAATACATTGTTTTTAAACAGGTTACTTGACTCAACAGCAGTTTTACAGGAGGGAGGATTGTCTGCAACATATGTTCCCTCTGCCTCTTGTTTCCTTTTTTTTTTTTTCCCCTCTCCCCCTGTGTATGCAGGGATGCCTGATGTTTTCCAGTAGAAAACCCTGGATTCTGTCACTTATGATTCCACAGTCTTGTAATTGCTTTGGCTGATTCCTAAGTGATTATGTCAGAGGTAATTTTTGGGGAAAAAAAATTAGTATAACCAATTCAGCTATGTCTCAAATTGATGGCAAGGAAAACAAGTTTAGTATGCTTATATTTAATAGATTATTTCTGCCTGTTAGGGCATTAAAGCAGTGCTAGAACTGATGCTGTGTCAGGTGCACAACAGAGTTAGACAGAAGTTGAAAAGTGATGAAAAACTCCATGCCCAAAGCCTTTTTCTTTATTTTATTGCTAATTTTAATTAATCTAATAAAAAATCCTTTTCCTAACATATTTGTTAGCACTAAAAAATAGTTTTAATTACTTTTTACAATCCCTGGTGCCCCCCTACTTTTACTCAAGATTTTTGGATGCTGCAGGGACAATGTTTTCAGTGCCAAAGACTATTTTGCTGTTTCCCTAAAATTTCACCCAAATATAACCAAGTCCAGGCCTACAAATATACTCAGAATTTGCAATGAGAGTCCCAAAGGGTTTCACAAGTAGGAAACAAGGGCAATTCACCTGCCATAGCCAGTGCCATTGTTGGAACCTCTTCATGCTCTGGCTGTGGAGGCTGAGACTGCCTTGCTTGGAGAGGGTTGGGGAGATGGAGGAAAAGAGGAGATAGTAAAGGACTTGAAGAACTGGAAACCAAATGGAAAAATCAGGGCAGCCACGGGCAGGCAGGAGCAAAGACAAGACAGGCAGGAGGCAAAGGGTGATGGAGTTTCTAGCCAGTAAGGAATATCTCCCTCCCAAGGTCAGCCCAAAAGAGAAAATCAGAAGGTCATTTCTACAAAGCCACTACAGCTTTATTCTGTGGTTAAGATTGTCCCAGGTCAGCCTGGGACTGCTGCTCCTTTCTGATTTGCTATCTGTGGGCAACCTGCCAGCACTTCACCAGAAAGCAGGTGCTGGAATAGGGAGGAGGCACCATGTGCTGTATAAGTGGCATTCCAGAGAGCACCTGGTACAGCAAAGCTCACAAGCACAGAGTCTGTGCATCTCCTACTGCAAACATCTTAAAATACAGTGTGTGTCTCAGCCCCACCAGCAGCTCCACACAGGCAAGGACTGCAGCTACTTTAAAGTCATGAAATCACAGGATGGTTTGAGTTGAACAGGACCTTAAAGCTCATCTTGTTCCACTCCCTGACACTTCCCACCAGCCCAGGGTGCTCCAAGCCCCATCCAACCTGGCCTGGAACACTCCCAGGGATGGAGCAGCCACAGCTGCTCTGGGCAACCTGTGCCAGTGCCTCACAGCCAAGAATTTTTTCCTAGTATCTAATCTACACATACTCCCCCCCATCAGTTTAAAATTTTTCCCCCTTGGCCTACCACTTCATGTACTTGGCTCTGCTATGGTTTTAATCTTTCCAATTCTGCCCAAGACTTGTGACCAGTTCCAAATGGTATCACAGGACACAACTTCTGAAATGATTCTTACCCACTGTTTAGTTTGTAATAACAAAGGAAATCACACAGAGAAGACTATATTAAGGTTCTAGGCTAATTCACTTCTGTCATTACAGTGTCAAGGTTGATCTTAAAGCTTGATTTGAAATGACAGGCTGAACTTAAGCACTTTCTTAAGTGATTTGCTGGATCAGGGCATATGTGTTATGATATGGCAAATCATTACAAGATCACATGCTAATTTCCACAGGGCTTTCAGGTCTATGTCATTAACACAGCTACTGTCTCTCTTGGTGCAGGAAGGTGTGCAGTCAACCTGTGAGGGAACCAGGCATGAGAGGAATATAGACTCTTCACCACTTCCATCCCTGGCAGAGTTCCAGGCCAGGTTGGATGGGGCTTGGAGCAACCTGGGCTAGTGGAAGGTGTCCCTGCCCATGACAGGGGATGGAATGAGACCAGTTTTAAGATCTCTTCCAACCCAAACCATTCTGGGATTCTATGCTTAGGAGACTGAATGGCACCCTGAAAAACTGAGCTCTGTCTGTGCAGAGATAGTAAGTGAAGACCATCAAGTCATTTAGGCCAGTTTCCATGAGGGAAAAGTGTGTAATCTTGTCCTCCAGGACCTATACTGAGATGCTGAGTGCCCCTCACTTTGACCATGTAAAAATCCCAGCTACACTGAAAATACCCTGATATAGACACTTAGATTTATGGGAGGTTTTTCATCTTAATCTTTCTCTACTTCAGCATTGCTGGCCAATAAAACAAGATGATTCATCACAAGGATATTGCACAGCAGATTCATAATTTTGTGGAAGCAACAGTGACCCACTTAATTTTATATTCAATAATGGCTTTGGATAGTGCATATAGCGAAGGATTGTTGTGAAAGGAAACACATGAGAGGACTACATCATTCTCAATATACCCAATTTACAGTCTATTCAAGCATATTTTCATGTGATATCAATATCCAGTTCTTATACTGATTAGTGGTTTCTAAAGATATACAGAGGGACAGGTAATGACTGTTTGACAGCAACACCATATAAAAATATTTTCTGAGCCTGGAGAGATGGTTATAATGGTGGAGAGTTGTTTGGGCTTTTTTAATAGCCTATTTCTAATCCTTACCCTCTTCCTCAGCCTTTCCTAGAGTCAGAACTCCTTTGTGCTTTGGGAAATCCACAGTTTTGGTTTGCATTAGTTATAAAAAGCAGGAGACAAACATGGCCCTTAACAATTTTTGGTCGAGGCTGGAAGGGGCAGCATCAATTTGTAAGGCTGTTTTCAGGGCTGCAATGAGCTTGCCTACAGCAGCATGAATTCTGGGTTTGGAGAGCTTTTGTGTTTCCTTCTGAGTTCACACCAAGGTCAAACCCAGGTTAAATAATGTATCTGGCTTTTAACTTTATTTTAGCCTATTTTGACATCTTCTTTATCCTCAGAGCTGCTACTTTACACTTCCTCAGGATGATGGTGTTCTTTATTGGAAAATACTAGAGTCTCAAAAAGGACTTATTGGTTTATTGCCTAAAGTTCAAGGAATCTTACATGTGGAGGGTTTTCAAGACAGGTAAAGCTCTCTTGCTTGAACCAGCCAATCCAAAGGCCCATCCAACTAGTTTGACTATAATGTGTATGAAGTCTGGACAATCAGCAGCTCTCATATGGATGCAAAGAACTGTCCCCCTGTATCCCAATCACAGAATCATTAAGATTGAAAAAAACATCTAAGACCACCAACCATCAACCCACCACCACATGCACCACTAAACCATGTCCTCAAGTGCCACAGCCACACATTTTTGAGGCATTCTGAGCAATTCTGAGACTCTAACTGATTATTTTGTTATTTTTCCCCCTCATGCTGACACACAGGGAGATGAGTGTCTCCTAAATGTTCATTTGTGCTCCCTTTCCTGCAATGTGTGCACCCAGGGCTGGATAACACTCTGCCTCGATGAATTGTGAATTCAGGAAGGGCAAATTTGCTGCCTCTGGATTTTTGGATGGGGGTTGAGATGGATTAATTATATGTCAAGAGGGACTTGAGCAATAATAAGTGACTTTATGACTGTCTTTACCACTTGGTGGAAAGGTTACGTTTAAAAATTGGCTTTCCTGCACTGGATTTTAGGTGAAGTTCAAATGCAGCTTCCGCTGCTAGAACTGAAGGGTCATATAAAATTCATTGCAATAGAATATTTATAAGTATCTGGGATATTTGTAGGAAACACAATAATGGGAGAATCAGAGCTCACACATAGAAGGGGGAATTGTTAAATGGCAAATAAAAGCTCCATTTTTTTCCAGCACTTAACCCTACATCTAATAATAATTATTACAAATCTGAGCAAAGATTAAATTCCATTTGGAACCTGAGTGAAACATATGTGGACGGAAAATGATTTTGGTGTTAATAACTTGTGTGCTGTGAGCAGTCAGAGAAGGATTGATGGGCATGCACATCACACATCTCAGAGAGCCTTCCACAGGCCAGAGAGGTGCAGGTATTCCTGGAGGAGCTCTGGGGATTGCCATGCCTCACTTCCCATGCCTGAGGAGGAGCAAAGTCCTCTTTGTTTACAACCTCTTCTTTCTAATCACATAATTACAGCTCTGGAGGCAGATAGCTGACAAAAGCCTAGAAAGTGAGCAAGGTGAACCTGCAGCAGCTATTGTTGCAGCTATTATCTCATCACTCCTCTTCTCCTGGGTGTGTGTTTGTGCAAGGCTATCATTTACCTCGCTGGCGTGTGCCACCACAATTATCCCCTGAAATACAAAAGCAAACTGGCTGTTACAGAACCAGAGGCCATTCAAATAGAGGGTAACAGAGCAGACCTAATTAGCTTTAAGTACCTGTAATCCTAGGAGATTTTACCTAATGATAAAAGCCAGGGAAAGTCCCTCAGGTATGAGCAATAAGAGCCCAGCCAGGTTGGCTGTGGCTCAGGTGTTGTATGTCAGCTCAGCTGAATGCAGCCTATTGATCCAGAAGTTGCCTGTATTTTCTGCCACAAATTGAATTTAAATTGCTTACATGAAGAAGACATCTGGCAGCTTAAGGTGGACCTGTTTCATATTTCAAAATCATTTTCTCCACCAGCAAATTGGTAGGGAAGAGCTGTTCTGGAAATAAACCAAGCAAAGCTTTTTAAGAGATATAGACACTCATGTGCACAATGCCTGAGCTTGAAGGAGAGAGTTGACAGATGAGGAACACATTTCAAAGGATTACAATAATAAAGCACCAGAGTTTGTATAGACTAAGTACCTGCACTATGCCTTCATGCCTGATGAATAAAATCCCTCCCCACTGGATGAAATAATACAATAAAAGGTACAGTCCTCATTTTCATGAAAGATTTCATTTGTTGAGGAGGTATTTGTTGATGGTTTGGTCTTCTGTTTGTTTGTTTTCCAGCTCAAGGCTGCTATGATTAATACCTTTGCTACTTTACTGGTATTTATCTTGTTTTATGTAAGTCAGAAACCTAAGGTTCCCTGCCCATGGCAGAGAGTTGGAACTAGATGATCTTCAAGATCCCTTCCAACCCCAACCATTCTATGGGTCTATGCAATACAGATCACCAAAGGTTGTTATGTAGAATTAACTTCTTTTCTGAACATTTTAGAGAGGGGTTTGGCCACCCAGAGGCTTCATATGGCCTCTCTCCTCCAGCCATTGAGGTTCTGAGTCACCTTAATCTGTTTTCCAACCAAAGATGTTATTTTGAAAATCATTGTTCTCATGTCACAGGGTTACACCAACACTTTTGATGTGCTTGGAGCCTTCAGTGCTCAGGGAAGAGTATGAAGACACCAAGATAACCTGTGTTCTGCTCATTTTGGGGTTCTGAATTAAGGATCTGAACTGAACAAGTATGTTCCAGACTCAATTAATTTAATATTAATATTAGTAAAACTCTGTATGTGCACGAAAGAAATAAAGTCAATTTAGATACTGGAGGAATATGAAGGTGGGGGGAAAGCACCTTCAAAATAATAAAAAGGCGTGGGATAAAATCTTTTAAAATTGTTATTAAATGCCTACTAACTTTCAGTTAATTGTTTTCATTTAATGTGCCTGATAAATCCTGCTCAGAGCTCACACATCATCCTGTTTGTCTCCCTCACAAGGCACCTTAGCTGCTGTTTGGACAACATCCATTTGAAAATGAAGCAAGATGCAGGCTAGACAGCTGCTTTTTTTCTCACTCATTTCACTCTGTTATTGGTTAACTTAGTGGAAAAATGTAAATTTTCCAGGGACTTTGGGTTGGAGGTATCCCAGCCAAGGTAGATACGTGCTTGACTTGAGGTCTAATTTAACTCCTGTGTAGTATCGACCGACTTGGCCCACCAGGGACCCTTAGAGTCTTCCTTTGCCAAAGGTAGACAATGGTATGAAAGTAAAGTGTAATAAATGCCCCTGTCCAGTCCCATGTCGATATACAGCTGCTTTTTTTCCCCTCTTTTTTTTTGCTGTTTTGAGTGCATCAGTATTTCACGTTTATTGTAGTGTGATGAAACACCTTTCAAAATGGCCAGAGGGACACTCAGCAGTAAGCATTTAGGCAGTACAAATTGGAGTGAACAGGAGGACAGTTAGCAGGGAATATTTCTGAGGTCAAAGCAAGCTGAATTGGAGCTGAATCAGCTAAAAGCAGAGTTGAGAGCTACAGTACCTACTGCAAAGTAAATATAGATTACATCCCTTTAGACAAATTGATCCACTGGAGGATGATAAGTCTTCCAGAAAAAAAAAAAAAAAGAGGTTGCTACGAAAGAATTAAGTATTTTACAGTGACATATATACAAAGAACCCTTAACCACAGCAGCCAGAGATGTATCACCAGGATAGTCCATACTTGGTCCTCACATTTGCAGTGCACTGCAAGATTTAAGGGCCCAGAGTCCAGCACATTCCTGTGGCTGCTGGCACATATTCTGCCCAGTAAAAAAAGCATCAAGATTTAGCTGCTCAACTGAGTAATAATCCTCACTTAGACAAGTGGACAAATCATAATATCACAGAGAAATTCTGGTGGGAAGAAGCCCCAAAAGATCCCTGGTCAGACCTCAGTTCTGGGACCTGACCTGATTGCTGAGGGCTTGAGCCACTCAGATCCTCAAAACCTCCAAGGATGAGGATGGCACAACTAGCAAAGGTGAAAGGACATCCAGCTCAGCAAGTCTGTCCTCAATACTGGTAACTCCATTAAAAAAAAAAAAAAAAAAAAAAAAGCAGAACCTTGGATATGAAACCATAGTAGTTTGTCAAGAAAAACTTTCAGATTTTCTACAAAAGCTACTAAGTTCTTGAACAAGGTGATAGAATATATGACTTCCTGAGAGCTCTCCTCTCTCTCCATTGACCCCACAAATGATCTAGATAAACACATCTCCTGAAAAAAAAGGTAATAATTCTGTGCATAACTATTTTTGATCATTAAAATGCTCAGGAAGGCACACAGAATTGCAATTGCCAATGAAGGTTCTGTTGTCTAAGAGTTGCAATAAATCCTTTCAAACCAGATATACCAGGACATCAGTGTGAGTAAATACATATGGCTCCATAAAAACCCCAAAGACAGGGATCCATCCCAGAGAGGACTGTACAGAACTGTGACCACACTGAGCACTATGGGAAAGTACAAACTGACACTGGAGGTGTTCCAAGCCAGGTTGGATGGGGCTTGGAGCAACCTGGGCTGGTGGGAGGTGTCCCTGCCCATTACTGGGCTTGGAACAAGATGAGCTTTAAGGTCCTTCCAACCCAAACCATCCTGTGATTCTATGATGAAACCTTATAAGGCAAATAATAGGTTTTATATCTAAATTTTCATTTTAAAATTGGGAATATGATTAATATAAAAATATGTAAAAATATCTTGAAAATATCTGGAAATATTTTCCTTCTCTTTCCAAATATTATTCTAGACTGAGAAAAAACTGAAAGCACTAAGGAGAAAAATTGTACTCAAGGCTCTTCTTAAAGCTAAAGAGCTCAATGTCTTTCTGCTGGGTCTCCCTGTAAGCACAGAGGTATTGTCTTTCTCTCTCCCAGTACCAACACCTTTCTCAAGGCACTACCCAGAAACACATCTGGAATATATTGTGGAGTTTGATTACATGGAAACACAGCCACATTTTTAGGTGAATATCTCCTCAGTCCTGAAGAAAAGAAATACTGTAAATGAGATTAATTGTTAAGACTGCTGAAGCCTACAAGAGTGGGGGCATCATTGCTGTGAATTACCCTTTTCCCAGGAGAGAATGCACAGGATAACATGTTACACAGGGTTGGGATCTCAGCACAGAGGCAAAGCTAATGGATTTCCACGCTCAGCACTCCTCTGCCAACAAGCTGACTCTGAATATGGGAAACAGAGCTCTGCTCAGGCTGGAGCAGTCCTGGTCAACCTCAGGAATCAGTGCAGGGTTTTGTCCTGTCAAACAGGAGGTGTTTTGGGGGCCTAGCCACAATGCAGGGTGATATTATAGGGGGCTGGATTTAGCTGGATATGTAGCTATTTATTGGAGCTAAACCTACTTACACACAGGACAGCACAGCCTTTTGGCAGTGACTGGCAAAACAGGGCTGGATTGCCTGAAAGTGGGAGAAAAATCACCAGAAGATGAGAGATTAGCTTTATATATAGTTCTTTGCTTGGTTGTTCTCTACGTGAACCTCCTTAGAACCTCCATTCTGTCCTGAGTCACTGAGCACCCTGAGTTTTCCAGGGGAGATAACTTTGTTGATTACAATCCATTTTTCCATCTAAAAGCCATCAGGAAAGTGAATGGGGCTACTCTCCTAAGTGCTTAATGCCTGATGTAAGAGTTGCATGATCTAGTCCAGGAGTAACACAGTTACCTCAATTACTGCAGTCCCACAAGGCCATTCACAGCAGTACTTAGGAAACATTGGAGGCTCAGGCTCTGGTATTAGAAGCTCCTCAGGGCAGCATGACTGTACACAGCATCTCATCAGGAGTTAACAAACAAGTCCTTGATGAGACACTAGCCATTTTTTTCATGCTAGACCCTTCTTTATTTATTTATTATGAACCTAGTGTTATTAAAGCTACAGCAAAGCATGAAGCCTCAGTGTATCTCATTCCTAAAGCCTCACCACAGTGAGATGCCATGTGCAGGATTTTTTGTGCTTTTTTACATTGTTATCAGGGAAAAATATGTCTTGCCATTTCCCAGGGGGTTCCCTGGGACAGTGTCTCAGTGTGAAAGGGCACCATGGGGCTGCCTTGGACAGTTTTCTTTCAATAAGTGATTTTTTTTTTTTTTGTTTCTATTGTAACAACTTTGCTCTGCTGCTTCACTGATTTCCTAGCTGTTCTGCTTCTCTGCTGTTCTGAAGTCAAATGCAGCCAGTCCATAGCTGAACAGCTCAGAAATAAACAGCTGATCATGGAAAGCATGAGAAAACCATGAATACATCTTGTTCTTTAAACGTGATAGTTTCATTTTTTTTTTAGTTTAGGTTAGTTTATTTATGAAGGAGGGGAAATTTAGGCTAGATATTAGGAAAAAGGTTTTCCCTGTCGTGGTGGTGAGACACTGGCCCAGGTTGCCCAGGGAGGCTGTGGCTGCCCCAACCCTGGCAGTGTTCATTCCAGGTTGGATGAGCCTTGAGCAACCTGCTCTGGTGGGAGGTGTCCCTGCCCAGGGCAGGGGTTGGGGCTGGATCATCTCTAAGCTCCGTTCCAACCCCTAAAATTCTATGATATGATCCCTTGAATTCTCTGTTGTGTGCTGTGGGCCCAATACACAGTGTTTTCCCCCTTGAGCCACGGGCAGAGATCACTCTGCAAGGTATCAACTGAGGGATAATAAGACCTTGAGCATCCTCCTTCAAAGCAAGTGTAAGGACTACAAAAACTACAAGGTTCCCCACACAGAACCTTGTTTTATTTTATTGTTACTTATATCCAAATGCAAAGCTGTGAGAGGCTCCCAGGTATAACCTCAGCTGGATCTTGGTAGAAGGAGTAAATTGTCCCAGGAGCATTGAGCTTTCCCTGACAGTGGATGACTATCACTCTGTTCCACAAGGGAATGACAAGATTGAAGGCCCTTCCAATTGTTTATCTTCTTTTTTTCTATGTAATGCCCCAGAAGGCACTATTTCTTGTATGACTTCACATGGGGAAAAACCAAGCAAACGAAGAAAAAATGTCTTCACGATGACAGTTGACAATAGATCTGCAAAATGTGCTTTGCTCACTTAAAAAAGTCCTTTTGGAAAATGCATTCTCCAAATACATCCATGTAAGAAAAGACATTCTGCAGGAACATCCTCTGTTTTCAAAGCTGAAGTAGAATCACAGACAAAATGGATTGAAAGAATCTAAAGGTGATTTTTCCAAAGGCACAAGGCTACCTGCTCTACCTGAGAAGTCTTTCTAGCCCATCTTATATAGTTTCCTTTCAAATTATCCCAGTAAAAGCACAGATTTGATATCAATAAAGTTCTTTGCCAACCTACAGTTCATCACTTTTATTCTGGAAGAGGAGGAAGAGGAGCAAGAGGAACATTTGGGGAAAAAAATAAAACCATAATATATGACTATTTCCATAATCAACTCTTTGGATTTTTCCATTTGAAATACTGAAAACCTAAAATGTCATTCAAGTAAATTTGTAAAAACATAATATGATAAAAATAATCCTGATTGAAGTACGTGGTGAAAACTTAGTCAATGCGAAAACAGGGTTTGATTTGATCAAACCCTTTGCAGAATAATTTTTATTTGCTTGATTCTAATTCTTCTTTTTTACAGGACAGACTAAAAACTTGAAGAGCTTTTCAGCTGACTCCATTTCAATCAGTTTATTTTTATTTCATAAAATGAATGTAGTAAACTGTCTCCTTCACCCTGTCCCATAGCAGTGTCATAGGCAATAGAATACTTGAAGAGATGTGTAAAGTTATTATTTCACTTATCAGTAATAAAGTTTTGCTGTATGTGATCCCTCAAATCTTTGCCTAAATTGACTTTATTGACCTTAACATTATTTCTTAGATTTTTTTATATTAACTTGAATTGTTTTCATTTCTTTTGAGCATCATAATTTCCAGGTGCACTTCACATTTCACAAACACACTCACCATGCATGAAAATCTATCCCCTTTTTTAGCATCCCTAATGATGACAGGTATTGCCTACACATCTAGTAATATGAACTTTATATACCATCTGGTTCAAACCTGCTTTGATTCAGAGGCATTAGAGCTTCCCAGGCAGGTCCTGCTGCAGCTCAAGGTGAGATTGCTAATTCCCACCCTACAGACCAACAAAGTGAGACTCAACCAAGTTAAACAACATCCCTAAAGGCCTCAGAATGTAGAATCCAAGCGACACAGCCCTTCTCTCTCAGCATCCTGCCCAACAAGCCAGTTGTTCTTACCACCTTACAACAACCCAAATCCATTTTCCCCATTAAAAAACCCAATGAAAACAAGGAACCACCTCATTTTGAGAGGTTTAGAACCACAGCTCAAGCACTTGCCAGCATGTACCTAAGCCCAACCATTGTTTCAGTCTCCATTTTTATCACTCTAGGCAATGGAAAATATAGTTTCTATATTTAATGTATTGAAAGTGCCTGGTCTCCAAGGTAGCAGGGGTATCTATATACACTAGGAGAATACATTTCAGGCTCAATCACTTTGAAAGCCTGGATAATAGAGGAGCACTTGTCCTTTGGATAACAAAGTTATTTCCTTTAACATCAACAAGCTGCTCAGCTAGTAACTGCATCAGGCATTGATTTTGTTAGCCTGTTTGTAAGCACTGTGGGGGCCTTTTTAACTGATAAAGCTCAAAAATTTGCAGATCATTCTTCATGTGCATTATTTCCCAGAGCAGAGCTGACAGGAGAAGTTGTATTCATTTCAGCATGGCTGTTTGGAATGTCAGTGGAACATCTGTAGGACCAGCCCTGGATCTGCCTACTGCAACCTCCCTGGTTTAAGATAGATTGAATGCTGAATTTGCATCTCCAGCCAATTTTTGTACCTGGTTCCTATTGGGACTGTAAATGTGGAATCACTTCCCAGATTTGCTGCTTAGCTCCATATTAATGGTTTGAACATGCAACTGGATTCAGATGTGGAGTTCTTCCTGCTACACTCAGGTTTATGAATGTCAGTGGGCCAAATATCTGTCTATTTACCCATTTGTCATTACTAAAAGCTAAATTAAAAGCATCATAAGCTACTAGTTATCTATTCCCTGGCCATATTTTACTTTCTGTTGTAAGAAATGCTTGATCTACATTTTGCCTTACATCATCTCTGAGTAGCAGCAGCCCCACAGCTCCCAGCACATCCCTCCTCCCACCCCTCACCATCTAACTCCTATTATCAGTAATGGGAACTAGGCATGTCCATGAAAATGAAAGCAGATCCCTCAGTGTAAACTTTTTTGACAGAATTCGTAACAACTTCTCAAAAAAAAAAAAAACCAACCCATGTCTCGTTTATTTTCCCCTTTCTTCCTCCCAGCTCTCTGTCAGTCATCAATCCAACAGGAGACAACTCATTTCATTTCTGTGACACACAATGATGGACTTGTGTTACAACCCTGACTTATTTTGAGAACTTCAATTTCTCAAGCTGAAAGCCTGACTGTCCCATGCTTGGAAGGGCTATTGATCTGATGCAGATGGACAGCTCAAGAGGAACTGATACATTCCTTACAGCAGTTTTTTTTTCTGACCACTACATAATGTAGACTTTCTGCTTGTTTGTTGACATCTAAAAAACTTTGATTCTGTGATTTAACTGATACTCTTTTGCTGTTTCTACTCAATATTTCCCCTGTACTATTTGATGTAGGAGTTATTCATTATCTACTACCTGGAATGGCAAAGCTGTTTCACTGTGATAAAATGTACCAATTCATAAGGAAAGAGAAACCTATAAATGCACATAATAATACAGCTGCAAATGTGGGACACTTCCAGATCCTAATCCTTCCTGGTGCCCTGCAGGAAATGGAATGTCACCATGAAACAGGTTTGGATATCCACTCCCAGCCTTGGACAGGAGGGACCAAGCACAACAAGCAGCTCAGACCACGTCGAGCTAGAGCACAGATGGAACAAAAGCTCAACACCACAATTTAATAGGAGGTTAATTTGACTTCAAAGCAGGATAAATACCAAGTATCCATGTCTCTTCCTTTCTGGGTGTTCCCCAGCTTTTCCTCATCTCCCCTACACTTCTTCTGTGTGGACAGCAGGTACCTGTCAAGGACAGGGATGTCACCAGGGTGGCAGAGCCCCAGCACGGCGCCAGCAGGAACAGCCTCTTGGCTCTCTGCAGATCACAGGAAACAATTCATTCCACTCTTAATGATTTATATAATTTCTTTGGACTCACTCCTGCCTTATGAGGTTTTCTGCTTTTCCTATTAGAGCTCAGAGTACCAAACCAGAGTCTTTCCCAATCCAGGGGGGCAGTTCCTCAGCCAAGGTAGCTCTTTGTGACAGAATTAGACACTGTTAATTCCAGTCCAGAATCAGTCTCAGAGTTTCATTATCAGCCTTGCCTTTAAAGGAGGGCCTCCTCCTCCTCCTCCAGGACTAATTTAGAGCAATGAAAATTAAACTGCATCTCATCTAATAGTCAAAAAGATCTGCAGAAATTGTCCTCGTTTAAATACCAACTCGACTCTTTTCTGTCACAGCAGGGTAGTGTATCCTTTTTTTTTTTTTTTTTTTTGCCTTCTAAAAGCCAAATACTATTCAAACAAAAGAGTCACTTCCATGTTAATTATATGAAAGGAAGGAAAAAAAGGAAAGAAAAAAGCAACACAAGAAAAAAACCAAAAAAGATATTAAAGCATTTTATGAGAACTTAGATTGTGCAACTAAATCACGATGTGGTCTCAGACCTTTACTTTGTGTACAGAGTCAGACTTTAGTCTTTGATTTGGTGCACAGGATCACAGTTTATTATGGCTATAATGGTTTTAAATTCATTGACATTTGAAAGAAATAAGGAAGGACTAAGGACTAGAGGTAAACAAGTTTGCAGCAGAAAAAGCATCTGTGATTCAGCTGATGAGAAAGAACATTAGCACCGAAAAGTGACTAAAAAACCTCTATATGGCTTGTCCCACCCCAAAATCTCTCTGTGTTAGCATTGGGCTCTTTGAGTTGAAGTCATGGTGAATTTAAAGCAAAGATTTTCAGGCTCTTGGGGTACTAAGGACATTTTCAATCGTAACTGCATATTTCAGGGTAATGGGGTCAGGTTCTCTGCTGGTTTAACCCTTGGCCCCAGCAGACACTTCTGCTTTGCCCTGAGCCCCTTCTGCAAGGTGGGAGATACCAAAAGTTACTTGCAAAGGAGTCACCCATTCAGGTGCCCCTTCCAACCTGAGCTGGAAGAATTTATCACCAAACCCCAAGTTAATGGGATAGCAAAGCTTTGGAAAACTGCTTCAGTTCAAGTTTCTCCAACTCCTTTTGCAGCATGACCTATATTTAAGGAACTCTCCTTTTTTTTTTTCCCATCACAAAACCACCATCTCATGCACAAAATCCCACATAGTATCTGTCACTGGCACCTCAGAGGAGCAAAGGATTTGCTGAGAACTCAGTATTTTCCTATTAATAGCTTTTTCCCTCTCATGTTGGAAGATACCAGGAGGCTCAGGTCAAGGCAGCTCGCTGATTCCCTGTTGGAAGGCCAGAAACATCCCTCCCAGCTGCTCATGCCATGAGCATGGTCACCTCTCAGCATGGAAAATCCTTTTTCCCTGGTGAGAAGCAGCAATACTCCCAGCTTTTCCCCTTGGAGGCCCTTTTCCCTTCTTCTTCCCACCCATCACTTGTTACCCTGGATCTCCAAGGTGGCAGAGGGAGGAAAGGAACTTTGGCAAGGCTTCATTCCTAACAGCCTCTCTGAGGCCATCCCTCCACAATATGGAAAAATAATAATAATATAAAAATGTTGAAAAAAAAAAAAAAAGGTGGAAATTCCTGGTTAAAGCCTCTGCTTGTACCAGAAGCATAACAGCTTGTATGAACTGCAGCACGATGACTATTGCTGCTAATGCTTCCAATGACATCATTGTTTTCCAAATTACAGAGTGCACAAGACTGGTTAGGGGAGAAGAAGAGAAGGAGCTGAAGGCAGTGAGGGTTTTAAAGGATGTCAGAAGCAAAAGATGTTTCTTTCGTTCATCTTCATCCTTTCACTAATTCCTTTATGCACTCAGATTTGGGTTGGGTTTTTATTTTACTGTCATTGCAGCAACATCCAGACAATTAAAACCTTAAATGCCACCAGACCTACATCAGATCCAACTGTAACTTTGCTTGCTGTTCACACTCCCCTGTACTGTTCCTTTTGTGTGCCCAGTCCCTCTCCCAGCTTTCAACCAAAGTGATTTTTGAAGGAAATATTGAGCACTGAAGCACAAAAAGCATTACTAAAACACAACTATTGCATTTTCTCTCAGCACCTTACATAAATACAAGGAGATTTTCTCAAGATTTCTCTTTCAGAAATCCATGCTGTTTACTGCCTGGGCACTCAAAAGGTGGTTTTTTTTTTCTTCCCTTTAGGCTTGAGGAACACTGACAAGCTGCTTTTCCAGGTGCTGGAATAGTGCAAAGCAGTTGAACCATACTCATGGATGGTGGCCATCTAACTCATGTGGCCAATAGTGTGTTTTCCTTTTTGGCAGTGCTTTTGTTCCAGGTGGAATAGTCTTTCAGCCACATAAAGGAAACTCTTGCTTGTCTCACTCTCAGGTAATGGTCTATAACCATCCAGCTGGACTAAAATATAGAATCTATATGCATATATATATATATATATATACACACACACACACATGATTACATCTTTTTCATGCCTGACACACACCCATGCTGTGTTTTAAGTTAATTGAATCAAAAAAATAAGGGCAATTTTTCCTGTCCTTAATGCCAGACAGCCCAAGTGTAACTGCAGGAGAGAACACTTTTACAACACAGACACTCCAGACCAGGTTCCAGCTGTTGGAATTTTATGTCCTCGAGATACTTCTGGAATAACAAAGTGTCATGCACGTCCCTGCCAGTACACGAGATCAGCACATGAGATCAGAGGTACAGATGTTGCCTCCACATCCACCCACTGGCATCTTATTATCAGTTTAGTTAGTATCCTCCACCCATTTCCAGCCAAGCAGGAAGTCAGGAGGTGTAATTTGTGAGAATGAGCTGTATAGCAACCATTTATCTGGAAAACAAACCTCTGCTGGCAAAAACTTGGGAGGCAAAGAAGAATCTCATGGAGGTTTTGTGTCTTGGCACATGTAGGTAATGAGTGGGGAATGCTGTGATTACATAGTCTGTGAGCAGTGGCACTTAGAGGTGAAAGAAAGGACAGGCATTAGCCTGGAAGACAGAAAAGCTTGCTTTAATTGACCAACAAAGACAATGGTGGTGTTTGGTCATAGGTTGGACTCAGTCTTGGAGGTCTTCTCCAACCTTAATGATTCTATGAGCCTATTCTATGAGTGTTTTGAGGAACAAGCAGCACAAATCAATGCATCTGAGTTTCCTCACCTTATTTCTTGTCAAGACAAAGTGTTGAGTGCAAATTCAGCCTCGTGGATGTTGCTAGCCTATTCTATGAGTGTTTTGAGGAACAAGCAGCACAAATCAATGCATCTGAGTTTCCTCACCTTATTTCTTGTCAAGACAAAGTGTTGAGTGCAAATTCAGCCTCGTGGATGTTGCTAGTAAAGTGTTGAGAGCAAATTCAGCCTCGTGGATGTTGCTAGGGGAAATAGCCACACCGAGGTGAGAGGGAGGCAGAAGATGGTCAATCTCTGCCTCCACCCTTGGGAACCAGCACTGCCAGATTACCAGGACCTTCCTTTAGGAACTGATGAGCATTAATCACCAGGCCTAGGAAGGAGATCACTTGATATCTCAGGTCATCAGTGGATTTCCAGCAGCTGTACTATTTCTATTTGTATAACGTGGGGATGTTACCAGCTCCATGCACAGCACATCAAGTTTTGTAGAGGGAAACAAGCTTGGGAGGAACAAATGAGTCAGGATATGTGCTGTATTGTTAATTACTCAGTTAATAAATCCAGGAAGAAGGTGCCTTTGGATTCCCTGCCATGCAGACTGGTATTCTGGCAACTGGGGAAAGACATCTGCTCAGCCCAGCCCTGTGCTGTCTGTGCGTGTGATCACACCTTTCTAATGAGCATCTTAAAGCACTTCCTGAGCTGGAAAATGTAGCCTGGCTCTAGCCCCCTCTGACAGCCTTGGGTACCAAGGGGTTAAACAGCTCAGAGGAGTCACTGAGGCTGAGCCCAAGGGTTTTGGTCCCTGTGGGGATCTGATGCTGGAGCAAAGCTAGATCCTGCTCTATCATCCCCTGAGCACCCCAAAGGAGGAAGGACAGGAATTTGCCTGTCATGTTTTTCCTCCTTTGCAGCAATTATGATTCCTTACTTAAGTTTCCAATCTTTAATTGGGTTGGAAAATTACAGTCACGGTACAGGGGGAGGGAAAATCCCAGTTACTCTGCCTGACTCAAAGGTCTGTTTTCATTTACTACCCCATGCTTCTGAGTTACTTGGAGAACTAGATGAAAACAAGGATATCTTGAATTAAAAAGATGTTCTGCCCTTGCAGGCTGCTCTGCCTCTCCATGTGCAGAGTGAGGTGCCCAGGATTGCCTCTGCAGGGGAGTTTGGCCCAAGTAGCTTCATGTAGGAGGTGATATAAATAGATAAAAGCTTCACTCATGGAATATAAACTTCTTTCTACATATACCTTCCTCACTGGCACACAATGTAATGCAATCTCTGTGGCTTTTTTCTTGCCAGAGAGGCCCACTCACAAGTTTGCTGTTGAGCACAGCTATTAATGTCACACTTTTGTTCCCAGGCAATAAAAAAAAAAAAAGAAAAAAGTGCCACTACAGAGAAAACTGCACAAGTTCCTATTGCACAACATACAAATCCCAGTGAACACTGTACTTGCTTAACCAAGTCTTCTAGTGCAACTAAGCAAACCATGGAGGGTTAAACATGGGTTTTCTCCCACCTGCCTCCCTCCCTGGCTGGAGCAGAGTTAGAACATTTCTAATGCTGGAGCTCACTCTTGCCTGCAGTTCAAAGCCCATTCACCTGATGGTAATGAAGGAGGCCAAGTTAGCTTAAATCCCCTCCTAAAAGGTGGGGAAGGGGTCAGGAATCAGCTTGCACAGAGCAGTACAGAGCAACCCTGTGCAGTTCTACTTCAAAAGGTTTGAAGTGCATCAGTGATGCGAAGCTGAATTCAGCCAAATGCAGCCTGGGACAGCTGTGCTGTGTGCAGCTCTTTCCAAAAGCAGCTTCAAACATTCCAGTTCAGATATAGACAATTTAAGGTTCAAATTATTAATAAGAACAAGCTTTCATTTTAACCTCAGAATCCTTCTCTCTCTTTTTTTTTTTTTTTTTTTTTGGCTCTTGGTAAGTTCTGGGAATGTAACACCTTAATGGGTAAATCCTGGAGTATGCTAAGTGCAAAGGTTTGGCTATTTACAAGCTATCAAACATAACAGCCAGGTTTTAGCACCTAAGCTGGGGCAGAACAGTGACAGCACTCAAATCCAGAACTATTGTCTGATAAAGCCAAAGTGCCAGGGAAAGCTCCTCAGACTTAATGCCAAATCAGGCTCTCACTTGTGGCCATGGACTCTTTCTGTCTTCAGATGGCAGCATATGATCCATAAATACTGATGGGTTCCTATAGTTAAGTTTAACATATAGATACTTGTTAATATTCATGGGCTGCATTCTACCAGCTGAAGCCAAAAGGATTCCACTGAGTCGACCCACTGCTTCATAAATATCCCATTGTCCCCTCAGAACACATAGGCCACACAGAAACTGGTTTCTGTTTAAAAAAGCATCATTTACCACCCCTTTTCTCATTTTAGAAACTCACTAGACATGTTTGAGGACTGATAGACTTGGCTCAGCTACACACATCTCTCATGGAGCATCGAGGCTCAAGTGTGACTCCTAATTGAGCAAAAAAAAAAAAAAAACTCCTCTAAAAATTAAGACACATGCTTAAGAATTCAAGTTAATTACTGTCTTATGGTGGAGTCTATAGTGGCAGAGTGAGAGTGGTGCTACCTGTCATTCACAGCACTTCAGCACCACAGTTGTAGCTCTAGGAGACATTTTTGAACATCTTTCTAACAGGCAGATTGTGCCAAAGCCAGAACTAGAATATTCCTTACCTTGGTAGACCCAGGAGCAACTCCCCCATGCACAGCTTTCTCCTCAAAAATCAAGCCAGTGCAACCCTTCAGTATCTGAAGGGGCTCCAGGGAAGCTGGACAGGGACTCTGTGTGTTAGGAGCTGAAGTGATAGGACAAGGAGTAATGGGGAGAAATTGAAAGAGGGAAATTTAGATTAGATATTAGGAAATTTTCGCCATGAGGGTGGTGAGACACTGTCCCAGGTTGCCCAGGGAGGCTGTGGCTGCCCCAACCCTGGCAGTGCTCAATGCAAGGTGGATGAGCCTTGAACAACCTGCTCTGGTGGGAGGTGTCCCTGCCCAGGGCAGGGGTTAGGACTAGATAACCCTTAAAGTCCATTCCAACCCTTACCATTCTGATTCTTCCCTTTTATCATTCTTAAATTCATCCTCAGTTAGAAGAAAATGCAGCTCAAGCCTGTGCCATCCCATGAAATCCTAAAGCACTGCCTCTGAGCTCCAAAAAGAACAGGAGGCACTGCTTTGTTTTCAATCTGAAGCCATCGATTATCACCTGTGTTAGGATTTGTGCAGTATACTGAAACTAGACAAAGTTCAGCCTAAAGTGCCTGCACAGTCTTCCATTAATCTCCAGCTCAGTCCCTTAAAGGAGGAAGTAACAACTCTGTAATGATAAGGCTCGTGGCAGCAGCCAGAGTGCTTGAAGGGCTGTTCTTGTAAAGAAAATTTTTCAATTAGTTAAAGAAGCCAGGA
This sequence comes from Acanthisitta chloris, assembly GCF_000695815.1. NCBI lineage: Eukaryota > Metazoa > Chordata > Aves > Passeriformes > Acanthisittidae > Acanthisitta > Acanthisitta chloris. The sequence continues at coordinate 41,325 of NW_008683226.1, forward strand.
GCATTGGCTTTCAAAAAAAAGAGCTTCCTTAGGAATCTTTGATCTCTCTCACTGTACCATGTTTCTCATGAAAGACAGTCGTAGTGGCACTGTTTAAATAACATCTACAAAACAGTTCAATTTGCAAATCAGGAGGATTACAGTTGCCTTTATAATCTTTATTTAAATGAAGTAGTGTGAATGAGCTGTTAAATTAAGGACTTGTCTCTGAGAGTTGTGTCCGACTAGATGTGGCCAATGCTTGAGAATAACAGGAAAAACATGATTCCTGCCAACTAAAAGCAGGGGAAAAAAAGGCCAATTTCAAATGCCTGATCTCAATTTTGGTCCTAGAGGCTCAAAACCAAAGAGACTTGTTCAGACAGGTCACCCACCCTTAAAATTACCTGTAATTCCTGCTTTTATCTCAGGATAGTGCTGTTTATTTAACTTTAATAAGTCACAAAGTCATTTCTGAGCACAGCAGAAGGGAGAAGGGACAAGGCTGGAAAAGTCCTGCACGTTACCTGACAGTGATTTACCAAGTCAGACCTTGCTGCATGGACATGGTGCTGCAGGTCTCCAACTTGGGCTGTGGGACACATGTTCCCCACCCCTAACTCCATCCTAACAGGCAGCAAAATCAACCAGGGAGGTGTGTGTGGAATATCTCTTTGAGAAGCAAAAGGCAATCATGGAATCCCAGAATGGTTTGGGTTGGTAGAACCTTAAAGCTCAACTCATTCCAACACCCTAACATGGGCAGGGACAACTTCCACTAACCTAGGTTGCTCCAAGTCCTATCCAACCTAGCCTTGAACATTTCTAGGGATGGGGCAGCCACAAGTTCACTTGTCTTGCCTGCAGTCCTCTCCTTGGCTGGATGATGTTTCCTACACTGCCCCTTTCCAAGAGATGTCCCTAAATCCCTGATGGTTGATGCCTTCAGCAGGGATTGTAAGGAGAAATTCTGGTGCTGTATTATAGTCCAGCCAAAACCTGTTCCCTGCCTCCATCTTTTTAAAACCTGGAAAACCATGGACCCACTCTCTCTTCTACTGCAATGGGAGCACACTCATCTGATCACAGATTCAAGAATTATTGTTGCAACAAAATGTGATGGCACAGGTTATGTTTCAAAAATGTAAATGTCACTGAATTCCATAAGCATCACTTCAAATTCCCAAACATGCTCCTTCAGATTATCCTTATTTTCTCATTCTAGAAACTCACTAGATACCTACTAGTTTACCTACTCTTGTGGTAGGTAAACTGAGCACACAGAGGTCCTGAGCACTCTGTAAGAGGCAGAAATGCCTGATGGTGTTACATGAGCACAAACACTCATTCAGCATCTAAAAAAACAGGGTTATATTTTTATGGCAAATGCCAACTAAGAGTAGATATAGGATTTTTCAGTGTTTATGGCCAAAATCTACCAGAACACAACGACATAGTTCCTAATAAAAAACTTGCATCTTGAAAGCATTTTTGACAGGGTTCCACTTTACAAGTTAATGGCAACATCAGAGGTACAGGAGTCCTGGAATAAATGGAAAATTGGCTCCAAATCTTCAAGACAGAGAGAGAGAGAGAGCAAGAAACCAAGAAAAGCATAGTCATAGCTGGATGCTGCTGCTTTGGCAGGCAAGGTGAACACTGAGGAAACACACTGCCAGCTGCAAAAAGACTTAGATCATTAAAAGGCAAAGAGATGAACAAACCATTCAACACAAATAAATTACAACAGTATCACCAATATTGTCTGTCAGCATTTCTGCTCGAAATCCGGGGGCACAGCAGTGGATTCCACAGCTGAAAGAAACAGCTCCCAAATGGAACTTGGCGTGCAGATTTCTGGCCTCTAGTAGTGTGGATTCTGTCTTCACTAAGGTTTGTGAGACATCAATGGAAATTTAAGTTGGATTCAGGATGATTCAGCTCATACACTCAGAATCACAGAATCATCTGAGTTGGAAGGGACTCATGAGGATCATCTAGTCCAACTCTTAGCTCTGCACAGGACATCCCTGAGAATCACATCATGTGCCTGAGAACATTGTGCAAACACCTCTGGAGCTCTGTCAGCCTTGGGGCTGTGACACTGCCCTGGGAGCTGTTCCAGTGCCCAAACACCTCTGGGGGAAGAACCTTGTCCTGATATCCAACCTAACCCTGTTCCAGTGCCAAAACACCTCTGGGGGAAGAACCTTGTCCTGATATCCAACCTAACCCTGTTCCAGTGCCAAAACACCTCTGGGGGAAGAACCTTGTCCTGATATCCAACCTAACCCTGTTCCAGTGCCAAAACACCTCTGGGGGAAGAACCTTGTCCTGATATCCAACCTAACCCTGTTCCAGTGCCAAAACACCTCTGGGGGAAGAATAATTTTCTAATATCCAGCCTAAACTTCCCCTGACACGACCTCAGGCCATTCCCTTGGGTCCTGTCCCTGGCTGCCAGAGAGCAGAGGTCAGTGCTGCCCCTCCACATCCTTCCCTGAGGAAGGTGTATCCAGTGATGAGTTCTCCCCTCAATCTCCTCCAGGCTGAACAGCCCAAGTGCCTCAGCCACTCCTTATGTGGCTTCCCCTCAAGGCCCTTCACCCTCTTTATCTAATATCCAGCCTAAACTTCCCCTGACACGACCTCAGGCCATTCCCTTGGGTCCTGTCCCTGGCTGCCAGAGAGCAGAGGTCAGTGCTGCCCCTCCACATCCTTCCCTGAGGAAGGTGTATCCAGTGATGAGTTCTCCCCTCAATCTCCTCCAGGCTGAACAGCCCAAGTGCCTCAGCCACTCCTTATGTGGCTTCCCCTCAAGGCCCTTCACCATCTTTATCATCTCCATTGGACACTCTCCAAAAACTTTATGCCTTTCTCACATTGTGATGCCCAAAACTGCACCCAGTTTTTGAGGTGAGGCCACACCAGAGCAGAGCAGAGCAGGATTAATCCCCTCTCTCTCCCTCTGGCCATGCCTTGCCTGATGCAGCCACACCAGTTTGGGCTGCCTGAATTTGAAGAAACCTTGAATAATTCTTGCTTTCTCCTCTAACCAAAGCAATATACAAACTAATAGGGTTTCATTTGGCTACTTGAGATTTCATACCAACATTTCTTTCCAAAATTTTCAACACACCTTCAATAAAAGTAAGTTGGGGCGAGGGAGAATTTATGGTGCTTGTGATGCAAATAATTTAGCTTTGCAAGGGATGTCTGACCATTTGCCTTTTAAACTCTTAACAATATAACATCTCCTTAATAAAACTTGACTAAATACAGACTGATCTAAAATCCAATCTCCAATAGATAAATATAAGAAGTAGCAATTTTTTGATAAACATGTGTAGTGTTTTACAAGAAAAACTAGTGCTTAAAATGAAATGATAGAATAAGTAAAAACGAAATCAAAATAACAACAAAATAAAACCAAATGAAAGCCAAATGAAAATAAAATTTAAAAGGTTATAAAACAAAATAAGAATTAAACCAAATAAAACAAAATAAAATAAATTATAAACTAAAATGAACCCAAAACAAAAATTAAAACAAAACAAAATAAAATAAATTAAAGTTTTTTAAAAAAAAAGTGATTTAATAATCCAAACCATTTTGGTTTTTAATCTACTCATCAATAGAACAGCATTTGAATTTTTTTGCAACCCTCTCTCAAATCACTGCAGAAATTCTGGAGGATAAAGCATTCTCTTCTCCTGGAAGCTAAACCATGTTAGGCTGATATAGATTTTTCCTTGGTAGCCTGGTTTGATGTATGGATACAAAGGATTTGAAGAGATTTGTCAGTGGAAAATTGAATTAAGTAGAAATTGTTTAAATAATTGTATGTGTACCCTAAAGTGCCTTTGAAAAATAAGGTTCCAGCCAGGGATGTGCTGGTAACAATGAGAAATTCCAAGCTGGGAACAGGTCATGCCCTATGATCCATGGTGCGCATCGCTGCTGCCTTTGGAAATTCAGCTCCTTCACCTGGCCCCTGATGGGATGAAGACAGAAAGAGGAAGATAAATTGCTCTTCATAAAAGAGATTAAGCCAAAGCAACAGAAGGAAAAACAAAGCCTAAAGAAAGTCTCTGGGAAGTGAGGATGGGTTTGCTGCTGATTGTGGCTGCTTTGCCTCTCCTCTGTCGGTTTGGTTTGTCTTCTGGGGGAGTTTGGTGTCTCTAAACTATCACCTCTTGTATAAATCCTGATGCACATTCCATCCTCACTTTATGCCGGGAAACTTGACATCCCACTGGGATGCCCTACAAGGTAAGTAAAACTCCTTAAAAAAGCTGAGTTCATGAGGTCAGAATTTCTCACTGGGGCTAAGCTGCTCAGGGATCTACTCCTGCTGACATATCCCAGTGTGTCTGGAGAATGGGTGGTTGAACTATGTGAGATATCAGTGTGTCATATCATAATATGTTAAGGGGTTGGAATGGACCTTAGAGCTCATCCAGCCCCAACCCCTGCCCTGGGCAGGGACACCTCCCACCAGAGCAGGTTGCTCAAGGCTCATCCAACCTGGCTGTGAACACTGCCAGGGTTGGGGCAGCCACAGCCTCCCTGGGCAACCTGGGCCAGTGTCTCACCACCCTCACAGGGAAAAACTTGTAAGACCTAATCTCAATTTCCCTTCTTTCAATTTCTCCCCATTACTCCTTCATCCTATCACTACAGTTCCCAACAAAGACTCCCTCTCCAGCTTCCCTGGAGCCCCTTCAGATACTGAAAAGTTACTATGAGGTCCTCACAAAATATTCTCTTCTCCAGCCCCAACTAAGATGGCCCAAACCCCACAAAATACAAAGTTTGCCAACATATCCAGACATTGGCACTGCGTATGTTCTTTCTCTTGGTGCTTTCTGCTTTGGTTATTTTACTTTCTGAATTTTAAGGTACATATATCTGTGATATCTTATGACATCTTAATGCAGCTTCAATAACCATTATAAGGGAATGAAACAGATTCATACCTTGGAAGAATTATTGAGCAAGGTATTGACAGAAATTCCTCAAAATTACACTGTGATTCACAGAATCATAGAGTCCTTAGATTCAGAGAATCATTAGAATCATAGATTTGTGCTCAACTGACATGGTAATATTCTCTGCTGGATTCAGTTCTTCCTTTAGTTACTACTCATAGAGCTCAGAGCCTAAGTAAGTTTTCTGTCTGCTTTGTACTCTTTACTCGTAGACATTTATCCCAGAGGAAATGCTTTTTCCCCTCTTAAAATCTCTCATCCCCAAACTGTTTTCTGTTTCTGTTACATTACTTCCTGTCCCCATAACATAAATTACAATTTTTAAAGCAAATAAAAATCCCTCTTTGAATTTCTCTTTAACTCATATTTGCCATATCTCCAAAATGAGTCCAAATTTTTCTTAACTAAATATTTTCCTTTAATCCCTGATAAGTGAACAGACGTTTGGCTAAATGAAGCCAACAGACATGAGAGGATTTGTTAAGTATCTGAGTTTTCTGACACTGCAGATTGGGAGGGAGCAGTTAGGGCCTTTGCCAAACACGGGACTTGGAATTTTATTTCCCCTCAAACCAGCAAACTTCGGAATTGAGGAGTTAAAGCAACTATACACGTTATACCAGACTATTTCAGTATTAAACTCTGCCCTTTCCCACTGTACACAGCAACCTCCAAAGTAGATAATATAGGTCATGGCTTAAAAATGCAAACACCATCTTTAAATATTAAAAATTATATATATGTTAGATATAACATTGAATCGATAACATTTCTTTCAACAATTCCTGAGCAATCACAACTGGAAAAGGATGGCCCAGATTCATTCCAGCTTCTTAAAACCTTAAGCTCCTGAAATCAGAGGCTTCATATTAGCATTGAATACAGCAACATTCTGATTTAAATTATTGACAGCCTGAACTAAATTAGTTAGCGTCTCATCTAGTTTCAACAGTCTGCTATTCATTGAGTCGTTCAGAGGTTGGATGGATTCCATCAACATCTCCTGAACACTCTTTTTTTTTTTTCTTTTAAGCCAATCTGCTGCTCTCTGGTTCCTTTCTGCCACTTCCATCCCTTTCTAATATGATGTTCCCTGAGCTCTCACCCCTCATTTCCACATGCTTGTTTTCTGTTGTCTTCACTTTCTCCTCTTACTTTGCATTTTTCTCCCATCTCATTACTTATTGTGCTCCTTATCAACTCCTGTGACATGGAATTCACTGAAATACTGATGCTGATTTTGTTTTGACAGTTTTCAGTAGTTTCTTTGGGATAAGGATTGGAAAACATGCACTGTCACTGTCCCAAAAATTGCATTTCAATATGCCATTGGCTTTGCAATGAGTACATGAGAATATCTTGGAAGGAAAAAAAGGCACCAGATTTAGGGAAAACCTTGAAGCCACATTGCTTTTCAGGCAGGTACAGGAATTTCCTCTCACACTAAAGACAGAATCACAGAATAAATCAGGTTGAAAAAGACCTCTGAGCTCATCAAGCCCAACCTATGACCCAATACCACCATGTCAACTAGACCATGGCACTAAGTGCCTCATCCAGTCTCTCCTTAAACACCTCCTGGGATGGTGACTCCACCACATCCCTGGGCAGCACATTTCAGTGTCTAATCACCCTTTCTGTGAAGAAATTCCTTCCAATGTCCAACCTGAACCTCCCCTGGCACAGCTTGAGACTATGTCTCCTCTTGTCCCATCACTAGTTGCCTGGGAGAAGAGGCCAATGCCCACCTGGCTACAATTTCCTTTCAGATCATTGTAGAGAGTGATAAGGTCACTCTTGAGCCTCCTTTTCTCCAGGCTAAACAACCCCAACTCCCCCAGCTGCTCATCATAGGTTTTGCCCTCCAGACCTTTCACCAGCTTAGTTGCCCTTCTCTGGACTCTCTCCAGCACCTCAACATCCTTCCTGAATTGAGGGGCCCAGAACTGGACACAGTACTTGAGGTGTGGCCTGACCAGTGCTGATTACACAGGAGAGACCATACAAAAATTGAGTACATCTTACACAGTTGCTCTTCTCCTCCCTCTCCTTTATGTCTCCTGATGCTTCCTTACAGTCTTACCCACATGCTGTGGCTCCCCACAACTTCACTGCTGTACTGCCAGGATGTCACAGGGTAGAAACAGTGGTTGAGTGGAGATGACAGGCAATGTGGAAACTGGGAGAGTGAGAACCACAGGAGGAACACAGCTGTGTGAAGGACATATTGAGAAATGTGGAAGATCTTCTGCACAGTGGGAATGAAATCCCCTTTGGAAAAACCTTTCCAACAAGTATAAAGATATGTTTGTATTTAGGTTGATTGCAAGAATACAGAACATCATATTTTTCACCTCCCAAACACATTTTCATCTTAGTGATAAAAATTATAACCCCTTGCCTGCTCTTATTTCAAAGTTACTGGTCTCCAGTTGCCCATGTATCCTCTTAAGTGACAGTTCAGCTCCCAATTCCACCATAACAGCTTTTCCTTTGCATAAACCCACAGTTGCAGACCTCAGTGTAGGTGCAGAGGCTCAGATAACAAACTCAAACCCAAGGTAGCCTCAAGTGCTATCACTGAGGGCCCTGGATATGTTTGTCATTCCCAAATTGCTACTCTTTATTCTAATTGTATGTATAAATCAACTCCCAGTTTTAGGCTAGCAAAGAAGCTAGGAAAGTCAGGCTGCAAGCCAGATTGCAGGTGAAGAGGAAAGAGGAGGAACCAGTAAGATTAGTAAATTAATTGTTATATTCCATTGATTGAAGAGAAGAAAAAAATGCCAAATCTTAAAGATGGTGTATATGGCCAGAAAAAACTACCATCACACTACAGAACATGTCTGATTTTGCTCAGCTGTCCTTGCATCCCAATCTTGTCCAACTCTTAAGTTTTTCTGACTTAAAAAAAAGCACACAATTGGCTGCAAAGGGGCTGAAAAGAAAGTGATTCTGCCCCTCTACTCTGCTCTGGTGAGGTCAAACCTGGAGTGCAGCATCCAGCTCTGGAGTCTTCAGCACAGGAGGGATATCAACCTGTTGGAGCGAGTCCAGAGGAGGACATCAAGATGATTAGATGGATGGAACAACTCTCCTATGAGGAAAGGCTGAGAGAATTGGGATTGTTCAGCCTGGAGAAGAAAAGATTTTAGGGTGAACTAATTGCTGCCATCCAGTACCTGAAGGGGCTGACAAGAAAGATGGGGAGAGACTATTTACAAGGATCTGGAGTGACAGAACGAGGGGAAATTGGTCCACACTGACAGAGAGAAGGTTTAGATTAGATACTGGGAAGGAATTCTTGGCTGTAAAGATGGTAAGCACTGGCACAGGTTGCCCAGAGAAGCTGTGGCTGCTCCATGCCTGGAAGTGTTCAAGGCCAGGTTGGATGGGGCTTGGAGCAACCTGGTCTAGTGGAAGGTGTCCCTGCCCATGGCCCTTTGTATCCAAGCTCTTCTATGATTCATTCTATGATTGTATCAAACTTTCTCTGGACTCTGCACTACATTGTGCCTTTCTTGATTCTAACCTCAGCCATTGTCTTGATTTCAAGTCCTTCAAGACCCTAAAGCAAATCTTGCTCCAAATCTGTCTGATTGATATGCACATGGTTCAGAGCTGGACCAATATCAAGAACCCTCAAAATAGATACACACCCCTATTTTTAGTGCATTTCTGTATGGCTGCATGAAGGTGTTAATCCCTTACATACAGCCATTAGCAAAGAATTCATTATTCTGCCCAGTGAGTTATCCCTCCATTAAACGTTAGGAAGAATTAGCCTAATATTTACAGTCAGCTATTTGTTATGTTAAAGAGGTATTTGCCAAATCTTCAGCACCTCCACCACATGCACAAAATCATCCTTTAAATGAAGTAATTCTGAATTAAACAAGTGTGCTGGTACTACTAGTGGGATTTATAGTAACCAATAACAGTCGACAAATGTATTTCACAGATTGCTTCTTTATATTGCAAAATTAATAGAGTTTTATATCTGAAGAAACAAATCTGCACATTAAAAATCAATGTTTCTCATGATACACACTTGGTATTATTTCTGGGAATGCTACAGCTGGCATGAACAACCTAGTTAAAATATTATAATTTACTTGCCTGCATGCATAGTCGATTTGCAGTCAAAACTGCCACTTACTACATGGGAGGAAAAACAATGACTTTCATACTGCTGGAAACATCAAAGGTACTTTTTGCACTACTCCCCCTCAAAACCTCCTGGGAAAAGCCCTGACTCATAAGCTTTCCACTGGTTACTAGAGTGCTTCTTAGGTTTGGAGAAAAAAAAAATCATATTTTGCTACAGTACCTCCACTGCAAAATCCTCAACAAGCAGAATGGATTGAAAAATTCAAGCATGACTAAAAAGTACATTCCCCACTAGTCAGTGAATTTTGCTCCCTATTTGTCACTGCCACCTTGGAGAGTGGTGAGCATTAATAATGCATTGGTGCTAGGAATGTATTAGCAACTAACCTTGCGAAGAAAATCAACTGGGGACCCAGAAGAGCTGTTAAAAAAAAAAAAAG
>NW_008683226.1:50865-61793 GCF_000695815.1 Acanthisitta chloris
AAAGGAAACAAAGTCAGAGCTCCCTGGTATCCTCTTATTTATTGAAGAGATGTGGGGAGATGTGTCAGGGATGGAGGACGCTATGTATCACTGCAAACTGAGGCTGAAAGGCTCTGCAATGGGGTCGTAATTGAGTTCATTGATCACATTCAGGAGAACATTCACCCCCACATTGGAGCTCCCCAGCACTGGCCACTCTCCAGCAGAAGAAATCCTCCAGAGGATCAAGGATATTCAGAGGATCAAGGCTATTTATGCAAAGTGGTGGTTGGAAAAATGTCTTTATTAAATGTGCTTTTAAGAAAAACCTTCATTCTGCTACTTACTGGTGTGGCAGCTACTTTGCATAGGTTCATCATGATCAGGTTTTCTTGGAAACTGCTCAACATGGCACATTTTCCAACCAGTTTCTTTCTAGGATAAGGCCAGTGAGGTGGGTGGAAAAACTTTTACCTTCTCCTACACTGGAATTGGTTGCCCTGTGAGGTGGTGGAGTCATCATCTCTGGAAAGGTTTAAGAGGTGTCTGGATCTGGTGCTGCAGGATATGCTTTAGGGGTTACTGCAGAGTGGCAAGCTAATGGTTGGACTTGATGATCTTAGAGGTCTCCTCCAAACTTGATTCTGTTTCTCCAGCTGCACCATCACAGGTTTACCAACACAGCTATTCAAACATACTTTTTATATCTCTTTATAGTGACATGATAACGTGGGGATTTGATTCTCCTTTTGAAACTCTCCAGTCCTTTCAAATCCAAGTACCCAAAGATACCCAGTACCCAAGGCAAATATTCTTCTTCCCAAAATAAAACTGGTTTACCATTACACTTCTATAGCTTGAGACAATTTGTACACTAAGCTGCTCTGTCCCACTGTTAGACTTGGCAGTAATGGTTTCAGTTGGATATTTATGTCATACCATCTCCTTTTAATATATATTGTTTATATTCCAAGGCCTGTTTTCTGGTATAATAATCATTACAAGTTTTACATGGAATATAGTTGCTTTTTGTGTTATTAGCAAAAGCAAATATTGGGTTTAAATCCACCTTATTGATTCCCTTGCTCTGTGAATGTACCCAAGTTGTCAATGTAATGGGGAGATAGAGAGGAATATTCCTAAGGGCTGCAAAAAAAAAAGGAATATAACATGGTTTTCCTTTCCTACAAAAATGGACCAAAAATTGTCATCTAATTGCCTCATCAAGGAAAAAAATGCCCCAGAATTTTCTGTGCAGATCCATGTTCCTTCTCCTGAAATAATCAGAGTGACCTGATGCTCCTGGCAAAACTATTTGCTTTGTAACTCCTCGGTTATATTTTTAGTTACCCATTGCAGACCTTCATGCAATTAATTCATTAAGCTCATTATGACTTAATGTTGCATCCTAAATTCAAAGTTCTCTATGTACAATTTAATCTTTGGTCATTTTTTTTAAATTTTTTTTTTATTAACATGAGCTTTGAAGGAACTATTTTCCACCCAACAGAAGGATTGGGCCAAGTCCCTAATTAAATGCTGCAGCCTGTGGATAAACTAGAATCCTTACTGTGCCACAACCCTCCTGCTTTTCACCTGCTTTCCTACTACTTCTCAACTAATTCATGCCATTCTTCTAATCTTTATTTGATGTTGATGACAAAATCAAGTCAAAAGACACCTGCTGGTAGATAGCTTTGCCACTGAACATGCTTACACAGGCCTTGAGGAAAACTAAATTCTGGCATCCTAAGAGGATCACATGATTAAGATCTGAAGATTGAGAAGAGAATTGGTTCAGTACCAGTTTCCCATTCTCATTACAATTGTTCTCCTGAGAAATGAGCAATATTTCACCATTGTTTTCTCAACATGACACTCTTTGTTGAATTTTAGTGTCTTTTTTTTTTTTTTTCCACCTTCCTTCCTTTCTCTCTACTCCTTTTCTCCTTCCTCCTAAACCTCCCTGTGTATGTCACAGTTGTGGAATTTTTGTTATGGAAATGATTAAAGTTTTATTTTGTTTTGGTTTGTTTCATTTCTCTCCCAGGAGTTTTGGGGGGTTATAGTCACTCTGTAAATGGATGTAAAAATGCTTTTGTCAGATTAACTTGCATATTAACTGCTAAAGTGCTTGTTATTTCACTCTGATGTTACATTCACAACAGGATAACAGTTTTGATCCTGTTATGCAAAAATCTGCATTAGAAATTAGGAGGCATATTTCACACTTTTTTATCTTGGGCACATTCCTAATGTAGTCATTAGGTGTTAGGAGGGGGGAAAAAAATGGAGATAAGGCAAGTTGCATTAGCTCAGCTCATGTTAGATTCAGTAGGCACCAGCTCAGGCCATACATGATGCCACTTTGCTTATAAGATCTAAAACTGAGTGATGTCTCACCAGCCTCAAGAAGTTTTGAGCCTGACAAACCCCATGCAGCAAAATTTGTTAGTGGAATTCAGAATATCTTGGGCTGAAGGCATTTTAATCCAGGGTTTTTTAAGGAAAAAAGGAGGTTTAGCTTAAGAGTTATTTAATTCAGACAGTTACTTAGTTATAATTAATAGCTGCAGTAAGATCCTAGCAGTTAGGTCCTGGAAATCTCAGCCATTTCTTTCACCTGCATCCTAATATTTCTTAGTTAAAGGCAGTTTTTCAAGTGGTTAACATCTTTTTCTTCTTTCATCTACTTACATAGTTTCTAAGCAAGCCAGAAATCAGTCAAATAAACTGTTTATGGAATTCCATTTGTATTATTTCTAACAATACTAGCACTGCAAGGCTTAATTTTGCAGTTTGTACACCATTATCTGCACAATGGGGCTGAGTTGATAAATCAGTGTCTGCTAAAGATATTTAAACTCACTGACTATCACAGGTGACTTAATTGTGCAGCTTTTAAAACCTCTCTGAACAAGTACCACCTTAAGGAGATCTCTGATTTGCTTTCAGAAGAGTATTTGATAGCAACATACCCAGTCCAAGCTGATAGGACACAACAGCAATCATCAATCAACATGACAAGCACAAAGGGATGCTCTTATAAGCTAGACACACAAAGAGAGGTGCCCAAGGGAGACAAGTTTTGGGAGGCTCTGTTCAAAATGCTCATCCCTCCATGCTCCTTTTCCAAGAAAAACCAAGAAAGGAAAAAGAATTGCAGCTTGTGAACAATCCATGTTTTATCACCAAGGGCAGTAAACTCTCCTGTTCAGTTTCCACCTTCTTCCCCTCTCTGTTTCTTCCCATTTTTAGTCTTCTACATAATATTTTCTGCTCTGTATTTACACAGTGCCTCAGAGTCAGGTCCTCCTGTGGGACTCCAACTTTTAGCCTATGTGTTGATACAGAAATATATTAAACATTGTATTTTGAATTCTTGTGGTCTAAAGCAATGCAAAGAGAAATCTCCATGCTGCAAGATTCATTCAGGCCTCAGGAAAGGATTTGTTTAACAGGAAACTTTCTTCTGGATTGTAAGGAATCTCCTTGAGAAGTTTTCCCTCTACAGCATCCTGATCTTATATTTTCAGGATAAAATAGAGGGTGCTTTCATTCCAAAGCTCTCTGAGGGTACCCAGTGTCTGCTATTCACCATTCCAAGTCTGAGATAAGTCACAGTAGTAGAAAGAATAACTTGCAGCTTTGCTTAGACAAGTAGGAATTAGACCTTGTTTGCTTTTCATAGAGACCTAGAATGGTTTGGGTTGGAAGAGAACTTAAACATCATATTATTCCAACCCCTGCCCTGGGCAGGGACACCTTCCACTAGACTAGGTAGCTCCAAACCTAATCCAACCTGGCCTTGAACATTTCCAGGGTTGGAGCAGCAACAGCTTCTCTGAGCAACCTGTGCCAGTGCCTCACCAGCCTCATAGAAAAGAATTTCTTCTTAATATCCAATATGACCCTGCCCTCTGGCAGTTTAAATTCATTCCCCCTTGTCCTGTCATTCCATGCCCAATACATCATCTCCTATAGAGAAAGATGTGTGAGTATGTAGGAATGGGTTGAGGAGAGAGATGGTCTATAGCACAGGTGGGATAGGTAAGTGAACAAAGGGTTAGGAGCTGTAAAAGCAGCTTTTAATCATGTTTACTAACATATTTGCATGCACACATCAATACAGACTAGGCTGCTTCTACAGAAACAGGTCCAGAAGTTCAATCAGCCTGGTTCCTCAGGCTGGAGTAGGCCAAAATTCCCAGGTATTTCTCCTGAACAAGTGTAGGTAGGAGCCAAACCCTACAAAGCCTCCATACAGCTCTTTCTCCTTCCTCTCTCTGAACCTCCCTACCCTAACCCAGTGCAAAGATCCCAAATTACTCTGCTGGGGTTGAGATCAGAGCCTTTATACCCCAACAGCAGTGGCTCAGCTACATGTTCACACACATATTCACACACTGATCAATAAGAAGGGAGAAAAAAACCAAAATGTAAAAGATTTGATAGAGTGTAACATGAACCCATTCACAAACATGAACTCTGTCCTGAGACAGAGTCAAAACACACAACACTCCCTTTTCTTTTGCCCTTGCAAAATCTTGCCATAGCCATCACAAACTCCAGCCAATTTTTTGTTGCAGAAATGGAATTTACAGATGACAAAAATGTTTTGCTGGAGTCATCCCCATTCCTTTGAACTCTGAAGCCATTTGAATTTGATCCTGACCAGGCTGACCATAAACCATTCTGTTTGGATAATAGAGGAAATGGAACAGTTTGTCTTGAGTAACCTTATAATAAACTGTAGCTCAGAAGTTATGAATTACAACTAAAATAGCTTAAAATATATATATATCTGCATGGATTTCATATCTATGTACATACACTCACATAAATACACACTCAACCTCATGCCAAAACAAGTGAAGGAGTGAAGAGCATTGGCAGTGCTGCTATTATTTTTTAAATTAACAAACTTCATCTACTTGTTCATTATATTTTTATTGTATTAATAAAATATTGCTCATTTAGCTGAGCTTGAAAAATCCAAACCTCAAAATTGGTCATAATTCACTATAATCTATGTTCAAAGCTATGTGGATTAAGCACCACTAATAAAGTTCCAAAATATATTTTCGTTGGGTTTTAAAGGTTGGCAATGTATTTTTTATAAAATCATTGAAGAGTGAAGTGCTATAAACAACTTTACTCCAAAGTCTTAGAACTCATATTAACAAATTGAAAAAAAGTGCTCTTTTTTACATTTTGGCACCATAGTCATTAAAAATAGAAAATATTTGGGAATCTCAAGCAGGAAAGGAAAAGGTGCATCTGATGGTGCTACACAGGTATCTCCATGGAGGACAGACAGGCTGAGAGGACATATTTCAACCCACTTATAAAGTTACCTCACACTGTTGAAGAGAATCCTCAGGAGAGACCAAGTGGAGCCCAAGTGAAACTCTTCTATTCCTCCAAGGCTAACTAGGAAAAATTTTGTGTGGCATCATTTGCCACTTGATTGAGGTCTGGAGGGTTTTGTAGACTAGGAGAAGATAGAAGATCCAAGCAACATTTTCCATTTGGAAGCAGAAGAGCAGAGCCTAAAAACATTACAGCATCTAAACCCATGAAGAATAGATTGAATTTATACTTCATCTTCCATCCCAAACAAGGTACATGGAGTTAGGCCATCAAAGTTCCCAAAATCTGAGTCTTTTCATGGATTTAGATGCCTAAATCTAAACTTTGGTCCTCAGATACTTAGCTGACTTCTCAATAAGCTTCACCAACATGAAGTTGTGAATTTAAAGGGGCTCTAAACCTAAATTTTGGTCCTCACATGCTTAGCTGACTTCTCAACAAGTTTCAGCAACATGAAGTTGTGAATTTAAAGGGGCAGAGAGAAGTGGAGGAATATGTCCAACCCTTGAAAAACTGAGTATTCTCTGATTTAAGGGTTCAGGACTGAGCACACTGAGGGGCTGAAGGATGGGTAGAAGTAGGGTAGGACTCCTTCAATCACTGCCTCCCTTCAGTAACCTGGAGACAGATGATAGATCATCAGAAGGATGATTTTATCCTTCTGGAGACTGATTCTTTTTTTTTTTCTCTGCACATACTGTGTCAGGAGCTGAGCAGAGACTGTGGTCCCCTTGGTGGCCACATCTCTAAATTCAGTGGTCATTCTGCCAGTCATGGCTGAGGGGACACATTTCAACCCACTTAGTGTTGCCTCACACTGTTGAAGAGAACCCCAAGGAGAGGAGCTGGGAGAGACAAGGTGAAGCCCAACTGAAACCCTTCTGATCCTGCAAGGCTAACTAGGAAAAATTTGGTGTGACATCATTTACCAAATAGAAATTTTTAAGCCTTTCCAGTTCTCCAACTTGCTGCACATCAGAGGAAATGAAAAGCAAAGAAAAACCAACCACCAAAACTCTGTGTGATCTCAGAGTCCATCAAAAATTGTCATCTAATAAAGGAGATGACTATTAACCAAAGACACAGTCAGGGGTTCCAAGAGAACTTCCATCCCAGTGCTGTTTCCCAGGAACCACAAAGTTCCTGGACCTTGGATACAGCACATGGAAATAGCCAATGGATGCACAACATGTAAAACATCTTGTTTTAGTCCCTGCCTTTAGGTGATGATGAGAATAAAAGAAGTCAGTCACCAAAGCCTAGAGAGAAGAGCTGGAACAACAAAAGTTCTGTGATTTGGGTTGTTTGCTTGTGTTTTCAGCAATAAACTGATTTTTCTTTGCTCAGCATCACTCAAGCCCTGCAGACACTTGATGACGAGTTTATGAATGAAAAAGACATCTGAATTTGAAAGGCTGCACAAAATTAACAGCTGATCAATGGCTGAAATTTTGTGCAGGATGTGTATTCATTAATTGCCTTTTCATTTGATTACTCACCAAGCACTATTAATTATTACCTCTTTAAAAAAAGCTTCAATGACCTAATCAAGAAGAGAGGGGGGGAAATATGTCTTAGGGGACCAATTGTTTACACCAAGAACTAAGGATGACTAGGAAATACTCAAAACTAAATGAACACCTACAGCTACTGTTTGTGAAGTAGCTAAAAATAACACAGAAATCAGGAAAGGTTCCCAAATATAAAAAAAAATATTTACCAGAAAACAGTTCATAATGAGCAATTTAAGCAGCTATTCAGCACTGATACAAGCAATTCTCTGACTCAGAGAATGGCAAATTGAGCAAGGAGATATTTGAGGACTAGAAAAGATTATTTTGACAAGGAATAGCTGGGGAAAAAAAAAGCTGAATTTAGTACAAACTTCTCTAATTCTAAGAAATTTAGCTTCTATTCTGACTCCTAGGGGCCTGAGAATAAGATGAGGGGGAATGATCTGTTTCTGAGAGAGGGAAAAAGTGGTTTTTGAGGCATCCTGAAGCTGATTTTAATCTCCACTGTAATTAAAGAGGAGCAAGTTCTTCACACTGCATCTGCTAAACTTCCCTGGCACAACCAGCTGCTCATCATTCCCACTTCCAGCACTGGAAGGATTTTCCCAGTGCCAAGTGGAGACCAAAGGGGAGGGCAGGAGGCAGGGAAAGGATTGTTTTCATTCCACACTGCAGCTTTTTATAAACTTCAAATCTTGCAACTTCTCCTTTAGTTCCTCAGAAACAGTTTTCTTCCATGTGTGTGCACATAACCATCATTCATATCATTCCAGCAAACCTCATTTTCAGGACTATAAACAGGGTTGGCTTTTTTTTTTTTAAGGTGAATAGAAGTAAGTCTAATGTGTCTAATGCTATAAGCTCTAATGAAAACCAATATTGTTCCAATGCAGCATTTGCATTTTCCTGCAAACAACACTTATCAGGTAGATAATAACATTTTCTGCTGGGAAATAACAAGACTTTCCTGAAGTCAAAAAACCCTGTAATCATCTATAATTCACTACAGAAGAAAATACATTATAGCAAGGAAATTCTTCTTGGCAAACTAAGCTATGATTAAAGGTAGTCACTGGTACTTGTGATCATTTCCTAACCTTAAGCTTTAACTGTCCTCCAAGCTGAGTTTTTTGGTAACATAGTAGTTTATGGTTAGGGCATATCTTGAGAGCAATCCAAAGTCTTCCTGAAACACACAAGTGGCTCCACATTCTTTAGCAGATAATTGAATTCAGATACAAACTGAATTCAGACACCAACTTTTCTGTCAAATCTCTGCAAGAATAAAATGCATCAAGAAAAATCTAGAGACATGTATGTCATGCACACACAAAAACCAAGAGCACAGAGGTTGCTCCCTAGAAAATATTTTCTCCCCAAATAGTATTGGAAAGATTGGCAAAGGACTCATAATATTTAGCATTTCTAGAATGCAGCATCTATATTATCTAGTACTTATAATTTCTCCTTAATTGGCCAGAAATGCCTTTCCTTTCATTCACACACAATGGAACTCTTCCCTGCAAAATTATCATGACAATATACCAATACAGGCACCAAAATCCTTCCTGTTCCTATCCACAAGGACAATGTTTCATGAAAGAATGAAACTCTTTTACTTGCCTGTCCTTCCCCCTGCACAAACCACTCCAAACCAGCCCTTTCTCATGGTGGCTACATCAACAGCATTTTTTATCACTCATAAAATCATCTTTCCACAGGACAAGGCTGATATTTAAGACATTAGAGCTCCCCAACAGATTTCACAGCAAGTTTTGCTACCTCCTTAGCTAACAACCAGTTATTGCATATGTTCAGAGTGTCTCCTCGTGCCAGGGTGATGGTGTGTTAGAGACGTGGTGGTTCTGTTCAGATTTGCTGTCAGATGGATTCCTGCAGGACCAATGACTGTAACTGAGAAAAATCTCTTGTCTGAGAAGTTTATGCAAGACCTAGAGCAGCTGAGCTGTGCTGACAAGGTAAAAACCACCACCACCACCATGCTGATAGAGAAAGATCACTTCAGATTGCTTTAAAATTGCTGTTTATTATCGTTTTAGGTCCATTTAATTTAATAATTTTGTTGTTATTTTCTACTTATCTAAAACTGCTTTTGCCCTATTTTCCTTCCTGTAAGTCCTGTCTCCCTCCAGGGGGAACAGCACCACATTGAGCTGTACAAGTCAAGCCAGGTGAGATGAAGACTCACACTGCACATTGCATCCCACTAATTCATATTTAATTTCCCAGAGCAGATTAAAGAAGAGCAGAGGCAGAGCAAGGCCCTTGGTGCCTCCCAGCAGAGGTTCTTCCCCACAGAGGGGTAATTGCCATCCTTCTCTCTCTGCTTCCTCTCATATTAAAAGAACTAGACCTGTCAGAGCTACTTCACTCCCTGTGCCAAGGACAAGAGAAAAAGCTAAGAAGATATAAAGGTCTTACTTAATATGGTCATCTTGGTGTTTTCCTGCCCAGAAGTTTTGCTCAGGAATGATGCCCCAGTGGAAGGAGTTGTCTTTGGAAAGCATCTGGGGCAGAGGGAAGTAGATGCTTGTCCCTCTTTGGCTTTCTCCACATGCCAACCTGCACCTTAGGGCTCAAGGAGGGGAGGTTGGCAACTAAATCCCACTGTGCTTCAAGACCTGAGTGAGGCAGCAGAAGAGACACTGATGTCACATCTCAGTGACACAGAGGTCATATAAAAAAAAGAGGGAGAGAGACTTTTTACATGGGCAGATAGTGATAAAACAAGAGGGAATGGCTTTAAACTAAAAGAGGAGATATTTAGGTCAGGTATTAGGAGGAAAGTCTTTACTCAGAGGATACTGAGGCACTGGAAGAGGTTGCACAGAAAAGCTGTGGCTACTCCACCTCTGGAAATGTTCAAAGCCAGGTTGGATGGGCCTTGGAGCAAGCTGGGCTAGTGGAAAGTGCCCTGCCCATGGCAGGGGCTGGAACAGTGTGAGTTTTCAAGTCCCTTCCAACACAAACCAGCCTGGGATTCTATGATTCTACAATTCAATGAGATGCACTTTTTTGAATCAACTTGCTTGACCATCACTTGGTCTACTCATTCCAGTCTCACAGGAGCTGAACTCCTAAAAATAAGCTACATTTTCTGCCTGGTAAAATCCATATGCAGATACAGCAGTGGCATGTGCTGAAGATGAAGAGCAAGGTAAGCACAACAGGGCAAGCCAAAGCAGCTGATGGCTCTGAGGTGCTACCTAAGGTCACAGGATGGGATGTGCTGCCAGCCAGGCTGCACTGAAAACCTCCCAGTTTCCTTTTGCTTTGTCTGAATCCTGGGATCCTGCAATTTTGCCTTTGCCAGTTGAAGAGCACATCAGCCTTTGCTGCATCACAGCTTTTGGCTCATCCCCAGCTGGTGGTTGCTGTAATTATTCCACACTCTATGACTGGCAAATGTAAACTGTTTTGCATCCACTCTGCTACCACTACATCGTGTTAAATGCAATTGCTGGTGCCTATGGAAGCAATATTGACTGTCTACAGAGTGAACACTGTGTAATTTTCAGGACTAGTCTGAATCAGGACCTTTCCAGCACTGGGTAACAAAAAAGTCCTCACTTCTCTTAGAGCACTTTTAGACCAGATATAAAGTAGCAATATAAAATATCAACAAAAAATATCTCCACAATTAAAGGAGCTTCACACATCACACCTCTTTTTGGGGAGCAGAACTCCCCATTGACTGCCTTGCCCTAGGACACTTCTGCAAACATCAGTCCCTAATTTCTTGCTGCCTGTAATTACTTCTCAGCCACAAATACCAAACCTCTCCAGAACATATCAAAACTCTCTGTCACTGTATAGGTTTTTATCTACTGCATCTACAGCTCCTTCACTTTTGTAGAATAATGAGTCTATAATAAATGCCAAATTTTCCCTTCAGGTAAAAAATCCTATCCCTGCCAAGTGCTGCTGATATCTTCTATCCCTCCAGTATATCCTGAATCAGGACCTTTCCAGCACTGGGTAACCAAAAAAGGACTCACTTCTCTTAGAGCACTCTTAGACCAGATATCTAGTCCCAATATA
>NW_008683227.1:0-1619 GCF_000695815.1 Acanthisitta chloris
CAGCCTGAAGTGCTGCATGGGATTGGTGTGCCCAAAGTGCAGGACATTGATTTGGTTTGGTTGGCGAAACGATGCACCTTATCTATAAGGCAGTAGAACTAACCAGACTCAAACCTTGGCAGTGGAAGGAAAACTAAGACCATATAAAGTGTGCAATGAAGAAACAAGATGTTCAAGATAGAGGCAAGGTCAGCAAGGCATGTAAAACTGTACAAAGGGGTAAATGGTTGTATAATAAGGGTGTCCAAAGGGTATTGAGGAAGAGAAGGTGCTTCATCTTCACAACCACCAAAGGACCACCAGGACCATGGGACTGATGCCAAGAGGGAGGAGACGAAGGAGGCGTATATGATAATGACTTTCAAGAATTAATTATAATAATAACCACCCATTCCTGGAAATAATGAAGATGTATGAATATTTAATGTATAAAAACTGTGAAGTTTTTGTCCCTGGTAGTACAAGCTTGGTGGAGTGATCCCCTTGTGCCCAGCGCTGAATAAACAAATACCTGGTGCTCAGAGATACAAGTCTGGGAGTAGTTCTTTTCCAGCCTTTTCTCTGCATCAGCTGAGCCTGGGCACTGGGCCATTCCCAACAGTGAATGGGATTGACACCCTTCCCTCTCAGGCAGAGGGTTCTCAGGAATCCTCTCACCCACAATTGTAAGCTTTTATGAATATTCAATAAAGTTCTTGTTCTCTTTCCATTACTCTGTCATTTCTGGGTTCCATATGATGATAGAGGACAACAACTTCTGGTTCTCCATTTATCCTGAGAGTCAGAGCAGGATTTGAGTCTTTTCTTGAGGTCAGCTGGAGCTAAGATAAGGGGAGATGCTCTGTTGTCTCCATCTTCCAATGAAGCTTGTATTCTCTTCCTGCCTGCATTGGGCCAGGGTGCAGCAAAAGGCACAGGGAGGTGTCTGGATCACCCCAGAGTCCATGACCACCACCACCCTGGGCACATCAGTCCTGACATCCAGCATGGTTTTGACATATGCTGGTTATGCCTGGCAGGTGGGCCTAGGTGTAGCATCTTACCACTGGATCCAGAGGCTTTCAGGCACAAGTGGCTTTAATGATTAATTAGCTGATGAGGGTTTATTATGTCTCTGTACAGCTCTCCTGTTTCCTCTGACACTCAGGGGTAAAGAGGAGCAGAGAGGGGTTGATGCTCCTGTTTCTCAGTTATTTGCAAGTTTTGTTGTGGAGGGACAAGGGATCTTCAGAGCTGGGAATCCCATGTCCTACACTGGAGTGAGGGGTCAGAGTTCAAACCCATCCACAGCCTGACAGGTCAGCCCTGTGCTGCTTGTCCATCCTGATTCATACAGTCCTAGCATGGCAAGAGGTTGGAATGGAGCTTAGTGACCATCCAGCCCCAACCCCCTGCCCTGGGCAGGGACACCTCCCACCAGAGCAGGTTGCTCAAGGCTTTAGCCAACCTGGCTGTGAACACTGCCAGGGTTGGGGCAGCCACAGCCTCCCTGGGCAACCTGGGACAGTGTCTCACCACCCTCACAGGGAAAACTTCTTCCTGATATCCAATCTATATTTCCCTCTTTCCATTTCTCCCCATTCCTCCTTGTCCTGTCCCTGTAGTTTCTATCCAGGAGT
>NW_008683227.1:1645-2108 GCF_000695815.1 Acanthisitta chloris
CAGGTTGCTCTGAGCTCTCCACACAACCTTCTCTTCTCCAGGCTACATTCAGACCAGCTCAGCACCACTGTCCACCCACTGAATGCCTCAGCCACATCATGCCCTCACTGGGGCTTCTCCAGGCAAGGATGAACCTGGGGGGAAATAAAGGAGCTGCCCCCAGCTGCCCCAGAGGAGATGTGCTCCTCACTCATTTTTAACCATCAGGCTCAGAGCTACCATGCAGCCTGGGCTTCCTCTGAGCCACAGTGCTGCAGGAGCAGGGAAGAGAGAAGTAGTGGATATGCCTGGGAGGGATGTTGGGGATCCACTGCTTGGTTGCTTGTTCAGGTGGTGATTCAGTGGGTTGTGTAAGAGGAGCATCTTCTCCTCCACACACAGGATGCTCTGAGATGAGCTGGCAGCTCCTCCTCATCCCTGCTGCTGTCACCAGGGCCCAGGGCAGCCACCAGCTCCTCCCCAC
>NW_008683227.1:2437-3907 GCF_000695815.1 Acanthisitta chloris
TGAGCAACCTGCTCTGCTGGGAGGTGTCCCTGCCCAGGGCAGGGGGTTGGGGCTGGATGGTCTCTAAGCTCCACTCCAAGCCCTTAACTCTCTATGAGCCTATCATTCCCTTCTGCAGCTGGTTTACTCCATGCAGGCTACACTGAGATGGGACACGTGGCCTTCATGCCCTGGGAGGGATGTTGGGGATCCACTGCTTGGATGTTCCCTGCCCTGCAGCAGTGGCTCAGAGGATGCCCAGGCTGCCTGATGGTGATAAATGAGTGAGGAGCACATCTGCACGCAGCGGAGCTGCTCCCTGCCAAGTCTCTGCACTGCAGGACCACTCTCATCTGTCTCTCTTTAACAGGAACAAATGGAAATGAGTGAATCAATTAACACAGCACATTAGCAAAATGTCAGAGCCTCTCAACTGCACTTAACCCTTCCCTCTGCCAGTCCCTGCCAGGGGCTGAGGCTGCAATGGGGGGCATGGGGGCTCCAGCCAACATGACTTATCTCCATCAGTTTGGAGAGCTGAGCCTGGAGTTGGGTCACAGCAGGGAACACCTCACTGGGGTGACACAGAGGTGGGACCTGCAGGGCTGGCAATAGTGACTTGCTGCCAGATGACCACAACTGGCTGGCATAGCCCCCAAACCCCTTCCTGGCTGCAGACAGGCAGCTGGGAGCAAGTTTTCTCCAGATCAAGGCTAGGAGAGGGACAATGGCCACAAACTGAGGCAGAGGAGGTTCAGATTAGATATTAGAATTATTAATATAGTGTTCAGATACTGGAATATTGCCCAGGGAGTGATGGAGTCACCAGCCTTGGAGGGGTTTAAGATGTGTCTTGATCTCGTACTGGGCAATATGATTTAGGGTTTTGGAGTTACAGCAGTGACAGGTTAAGGGTTGGACTTGATGATGTTAGAGATCTCTTCCAACTTTAATGAATCTATGGAACCTTCTTTGCATCCAAGTTATGAGCTGGGCCACAGGCACTTGCTATGCTGAGCTGAGCTCCTAGGGGAGACAGCACAGTCCTTCCTCCCCCAGAGGCTGCTGCACTCTGCTGGTCCAGCTCAAGGTCCCCTGGGGCTATGTGAGCTTTTACAAGCATCCCTGGCAGCTATTCTGGCCTCCACTGGTGTTTCCTCACAGCTCTTGTGGACTGAGACAACTCCTCAGCTCCCCAGAGCTCCACTCTGCTGGTGCAGCTCAGGGTCCTTCAGGGCTACATGAGCTTTTCTCCACATCAGTGGCATCTCTTCAGGTCTTCACTGGTGTTTCCCCACAGCTCCTGGGTCTGAGACAACTCCTCATCTCTCCAGAGCTGCCTGTACCCTGGGGGAGCACAGAGTCACCAGCCCTGGAGGTGCTTAAAGAGGTGTCAGGATCTGGTTTAGGGTTTGTATGTTACAGCTGTGACAGGTTAAGGGTTGGACATGATGATCTTAGAGGTCTCTTCCAACCCTGAAGACTCTGCAG
>NW_008683227.1:4055-4652 GCF_000695815.1 Acanthisitta chloris
TGATGATCTTAGAGGTCTCTTCCAACCTTGAAGATTCTGCAGTTCTATGTGTGAGATTCGATGTGAGAACTCGTCCCTATGAAATTTGCTCCAGATTTGTCCTTCTCTGGGGCTCACGAGGCCTCTGATCCCTGAGCTGTGCCCATGGCCTGCACAGATCAGCTCAGAGCCTCCTCCCATCGACTCACTGTGCTTCCTGCATCCTCTGGGGTGCAAGTTGGAGAGCAGCTGGCAGCCCAAGCCCTGCAAGAGGAGCAGGGAGAGCTGCAGCTCAGCAGGGCAGAGATGCTGCAATGCATCAGGGACTTTTCTGTACAGTTAGCATCTTAGCCTGAGTGATGTGCAAGCCCCGAGGCCATGGGAGCCTGTTCCATCAGGGGAGGAGCAGGGATTTCCCTGGCAGAGCCCTGGAGTGGAGTGTGGGAAGGAGATGAGGGGTTGCTCCATGCAGACATGGCACAAACAGCAGCAGGAGATTTCCCTGCTAACAATGCCCAGGGCTGCTCATCCCCCAGTCCCAGTGCCAATCTGTCCAGTCCCAGAGCCAATCCCCCCAGTCCCAGTGTCAATCTGTCCGCTCCCAGAGCCAATCCCCAC
>NW_008683227.1:4671-6779 GCF_000695815.1 Acanthisitta chloris
CCCAGTGTCAATCCTCTCAGCCCCAGTGCCAAACCTCTCAGTCCCATTGCCTCTCCTCCAGCATCACTGCTGTCTCTGCTTCATCCCCCCAGTCCCAGTGCCTTTTCTCCAGCATCACTGGTGTCTCTGCTTGCCCACATCACTCTGGTGTCTCTGCTTGCCCTTTGCTTCCCCGTTGCCTCCTGCCAGCCCTTCCATCTCTCACTGTTCTCCTAGGAGACCCCAGTTTTTCTCCTGGGTTGCCTTTTGCTTGGCTCTTCACTCATTTAGTGTTTCTCTTCCTCAAATCACTTCAATCCAAAAGGAAGAATAATTGCCTCTTCCATTTAGCTAAAATGCAGGATCATAAACTTGCCCATCAGCTGCAGCAAGGTCAGGAACTGCCTGGAAAAGGCATTTATTGCTTCCAGAACAGCAGATTTCACTCCCTCTTGTTTCTGCATCCCCACCCTGATGCCTCCAGTGAGGTCTCACTGGAGCTGGGTGGATGCAGCAGGATGAATTGGCTCAAATTGGCTACAAAAGGGATCAATCTCATTTTTTGTCCTTTTTGAGAAGGGGTTAAGTATCCCCAGACAAGATTTGTGCTGTGCCAAACTCTGCACACAGCAGCACTTTGGGCTGTCCTCTGTGCCTGCTCTACACCAGGGCAAGATCATCCCTTGGCAGCTCCTGCCTGGAGGAAAGACTCTGCTTGCAAACCAGAGCTTCAGAGGCTGCAAAGTGCTGCTGTGACATGGGGAAAGCTCCACCATAAGGAGATTTTGCTAGAAATTGAATTTCTGGTGAGATTCAGCACTGACAAGAGCCAGTGCTCCCACAGAGGGCACTGGGAAAGACTGTGCTGCTTGTCTCTCACAAGGCTGCTTGGGAAAGTTGCTCTTTTTGAAAGGGAAGAAGCATTTTATTATTTCCCCCATAATTTTTCATTAGATTAATTGCAGCTTTTGGGGTTAGGCATTTTTTCTCTGTCACCTTCTCCCTTTCCAGCCTCTTTTCCAGCCCAAGAACAGGAGGGAAATAGTGTGATAGCAAACTCATAACCTAATTTTTTTGGAGGAAAACTCTAATCACTTCATCTGGGAGGAGTAAAAGGGATAATATTCCACTGCTGGGATGAAAACATTTCCTCTCTCTACCAAGCTGAGCTGGAAAAATTTGGTCTCCTTGTCCTTGATGCCTAGGAGGTGTCACTTCAACAACATGAAAGAGGGAAGCAAACTCCTCCTCCTTCCAATCCACCCACA
Source organism: Acanthisitta chloris (assembly GCF_000695815.1). Classification (NCBI taxonomy): domain Eukaryota; kingdom Metazoa; phylum Chordata; class Aves; order Passeriformes; family Acanthisittidae; genus Acanthisitta; species Acanthisitta chloris. The sequence goes on from NW_008683227.1 coordinate 5,919, forward strand.
GAGAGAGATCCCCTCTGCCAAGCATCCCAAGAGAACAAAGGAAGCTTGGGCATCATATCCCTGTGCCTGTGCTGGGAAAACATGCACATCCTGGATTTGGAAAGGGACCCTTAAGCATACAACAACCCCATGGAGCCACAGGTCTGTCTCAGTGTGTGTGCTGTCACTTCCCAGCCAGGCAGCAAACCAGGTGGGGCTGAACTTGCTTGGGAGATTCTAGGGAGAATCCTGGTTTTCTGAGGATAAGGGAAGCTGCAAAGGGAGCTGGGGCAGGGAGAGGCCCCAGCACCAGTCAGGATTGTTCCTACACTGCAAAAGGGATGTCACCAGCTCCTGAGCCCAGCCCAGTGCACCGTGCAGCACCTCACTGTCCCCACGAGCCCTGTCAGGATGCTCTGGATCATCCTGCAGGGTCCTGCTCCATCCTGCAAGTTCCTGAACCATCCTGCAGGTTCCTGCCCCACCATGCCTCCAGTTGGACTGTCCTGGCTGTGTGCTGGAGGTGACTCAGTGCTACTGCCCACACTAGTGCCACCCCTCGTGTCCTGCACCCATCCCTGAACGAGTGACCTGGGACTCCAGGCCCCGGGAACTACCTCTGTTCTTTGTGTGTCCCAGGATCCATCCCTCTGGATCTGTCCCTAATCTTTGTACCCGGGTCCATCCCCCAGGAGATGTCCCTGCTCTCTGTCCCCGGGTCCGTCCCCCAGGAGATGTCCCTGCTGTGTCCCCGGGTCCATCCCCCAGGAGCTGTTCCTGCTCTATCCCCGTGTCCATCCTCCAGTCTCTGTCCCTGCTCTGTCCCCGTGTCCATCCCCCTGGATCTGTCCCTACTCTTTGTCCCCGCGTCCATCCCCCAGT
>NW_008683228.1:0-1054 GCF_000695815.1 Acanthisitta chloris
AACTTCCTGTCCCAGCTGCTTGAGTGAGTTGATCTACTTGACTTTCATGTCTGTTCATTGCCTTTCTCTGCTGTCCATCCTCACACTGGAGCAGGAGCTCTGTGGCTCTTCTGTCCCCTTTTACCTGTTCCAGGGCTCAGCTTCTCGTTTCTAGGCTCTCACCCCTATTTCAGCCTGCTGCCAGCTGGCCAGGGACGAGCTGCCATAGGATGCTGTGTGAGTGCTGACCCTTGGGGAGAAGTGGGAGGAGGGTGCAGTCTGGCCTCTGTAGGACAAGCTATCTTTAGAAGGGTAGGGAAGTGAGGTAAGAGTAATTGGAGCAAGTTTTCCGGAATCTGTCTGAAATGACCAACAAGGTATTTCCAAATTACTGGAAAGGTAGGCTTCCTGCTGCCGTGGCAACAGCAGTTCTAGTGCTGACTGAATTTTTGATTCATGAAGAAAATAAGGATTGGCAAGGCTAGTCCAACTTATTCTTCTACACTTTCATTTTCACTCAGTGATGCAGTGTTTGAGATAAACATGAATATTCCCCTTCAATGTCTCTAAAACAAAATTGGAAACGTTTGGTTTTCTTGCATTCTTTTTAAGACAGTGGAAACATTTTCACCCTTGGTACAAGAAAGCTTTTATTGAGCCAAGCTTGAGCTAAGTATGATGAGAAGACAATAAAACTCGTAAGTGGCTTGAAAGTTTTTCAAGTTTGCATGAACTTTTGTCTAGTGAGCCTTTGTCCTGGAGAGAAAATGTTTGGCTTGAAGGTTAAGATGAATTAGGTGATTTTTGATTATCCAAAGAATGAAGGCTGTGTTCGTACCCTCATTCCTGTTCTTTTGCATATGTTTCTTTCATCCATTCAGTCCATGCTAGTCAAGGAGGAGGACTGTTTGAAGAAGGCACTATAGAGCACTCTGTCTCTCATCCAGCAACAGCTGAATACTTTATGGAAGTGTATTAAGTTCTTGACAGGAGAAGGTAGCCAGCTGGCTGCTGCAGCAGGATATTCTTGTTCTCCCTCACAACCAAAAAGGAGGAGTTGGCAGAGTGCCTGCTG
>NW_008683228.1:1079-3285 GCF_000695815.1 Acanthisitta chloris
AGTATTTTAACTAGGTGGGCGGTTAACCAAAAAAATAAGAGGAGAAAGCACACATTTCAAGTCTGTCCAGGCCACCAACTGGAAAGTGGTAAAGGGCTGACTTTAATATGAGCAATTACCACCCAAGAGCCTCCTGGTTTGGGGAAGCTTAAGAATCTGCTTATTTAAAGGTTGCAAACAAGTGAAGTAACTGCACCAGTGTTTGTTCTGCTTGAAACAGCATGCAGAGTGGTGTCTCACTAGTTAGAATAGTGCTGTGACATTTCTACTACATCTGGAGTTTGCAGATTATTTGACTGTCCTTTCTTGTCCTAATGAGTACAGTTCTCATCAAGATGTCTGTGTGGGTCACCAAGAAAGATAATTGAAAAAAGAGGAATTCACATTATAATTGAAAAGTTCAGAAAACAGAGGGCACAAAGAAGAGTGCTCACCATTTCATTATGGCAGGTTTTGAAACAACACAGGATACTATCCAGTTGATCATCAGTTTCCAAAAAGCAAGCAGGTGAAAACAGCCTTAAGGCAAAACTAGGTAGCACATGAATAGATATATATTTTGGGGGCAGATGACCGAATATGCTGAGGTACAAGTATCTGAGACAAAACAATCCTCAGGTCATTAATTTATAGTCTGTTTTTCCTTATATGCTTCCTTTAATGAACTCGCCCAGGAAATGCTGGGTAGGTGCTCCATTGACTGATAAGTGAAATTTCTCCTTTATGCACTGAAAGTGGTGGTCCAGGAGATGTTTTTAGTAATGTAGTGAAGGAGTCCTGATCGTTTATATTGACTCAAAGAATAAATGAGAACTGGGTTCTGTGTTTGTAGGTGCTGTTCAGTGATCTCCACTCTATTTTGGAACAAACCTCTCAGTTTTTTTTCATGATTCCTGAAGATGGTATTAATTACAGAGACCTATATGAAATTTTGGTGATGCAGTTTTGTATACTCAAAAGGTATTTGAAAGAACCATGTCATAGATGTTCAACCATTACAAACATGCATTCAGATAATGCAGTTCTTTGGATACAGAGTCATCGAGGCTGGATGAGGCCTTGAGCAACCTGATCTAGTGAGGAGGTGTTCCTGCCCATGGCGGGGAGGGTTGGGACTAGATGATCTGTAAGGTCCATTCCAACCCTTAAATTCTGTGATTCTATGATACTAACCTTTCATGTCCAAGACTAGTCACGATTTATAAAGATAAGTAAATATTCACGTGCTCTGGACTGACCTTTCAAAAGGCAGGAAATGCTGTTCTGAATTGTTTTCCTCTGATTTACTTTTGATTGATTTCTTGGGTAGGGATTGGAAAAGCATGCTGGTATTGGTTTACTCTCCCTTCCCAAACTGGCAAAATTAAAGTAAACTCTGATACTTTTGTTCACAGTGAATCAGATTTGTTAATTAAAAAACCAACCCACACTCTCTTGACCCCTAAATGAACCGGTTACAGCTCTAGTTTAAGATTACAGGTTCTGATAACAGGTGCTGGGTTTAGTGCTGTCTTAGTCACTGTTTGTCCTCATCACAAAATGAAAGATTATCTGGCACCATTTGGTGCAAAAAACAAATCTGCCTCAAACATAGCAGAACCACACAGAGATGGGTGAGTTTTGTTGTACATTCATCTGAAGTCTGTTTTTCCTTAACTTTCATTAGCAGCAGTCATAGTAACACTGGAATTAAGTAAAAACATGTGAATATATATTAATTTAGATGTAGATCTGTGGTGTGGATGTAACTACTAATTGAGATGTTGAATGTAACTGACTCGTTGTCAAGCATACTGTGTAGTCTTTGCTTGCAGGTTCATTTTGCAGTTTGCAGACCTGTTTGGCTACTGGTAGAGCTCCATGGGCAAAGGTTGAGAGGAAGATTGGGAATTTATTGTGCTTTTTCAGTTGTTCAGAGAAGAGGGAATGGATACAGCTCAGGTTTCTCTTAGCGAGTTGAAGGAATTTCAGTCCTTGTTTTCAGACCCATAACTATTTGAGACTTCAAAGCCCTATATGTGTGAAAGAGGAAAAGAGGGAAGGAGGAATACATAACAGTGCTAATCTTATGTTAACATAAGTGTAAGAGTTGAAACCCCAGCTGTAAGAAAACATCTGCAGTTGCAGAGAGGCTATTCAAGACACATGCGTTCGGTGCTCTCAGAAACAGGTAATGCACCAGAAAGACCTTGGTATCCTATTCAGC
>NW_008683228.1:3299-3908 GCF_000695815.1 Acanthisitta chloris
TTGTTCAATAAAAATCTGTAGCTATTTTTCAGTTTTGCTTTCAAGAAAACAAGTATATTTTTAGTTACAAAATTTGATCAGAAAGTTTGTTGCTGAGTAATCTGTATGTCATCTGTGGTGAGAACACTTTAAAGAATTTGTCATACATTGAAGAATCATATATAAAGAGAGAGGCTAACTTGAAAAACATGATCTCTAGTTTCATTTGTAAAAATCTGTAGCTATTTTTCAGTTTTGCTTTCAAGAAAACAAGTATATTTTTAGTTACAAAATTTGATCAGAAAGTTTGTTGCTGAGTAATCTGTATGTCATCTGTGGTGAGAACACTTTAAAGAATTTGTCATACATTGAAGAATCATATATAAAGAGAGAGGCTAACTTGAAAAACATGATCTCTAGTTTCATTTGGAAGAAGAAAATAGGAAGATTTAGTTGCTTATTTTTACTTCTGGTCCAAATGTCGAGAGCACGTAAATGTCTCTCTCTCCAATTTTTCACTCTGTGTGTTGTTAGACTTCTAATGTCCCCAGCTGAAGAAGGAAATTAACCAAGAATCCCAATTCCCTCTGTTCTTTTGTATAGCAGCACTTTCTCACAACAGGGCAGCTA
>NW_008683228.1:3952-10283 GCF_000695815.1 Acanthisitta chloris
AACTCTTGCTAACCACGTGGGAAAAGCTCAAGAGGAGAGAGAAAAATCTTGGCCTTAGTCTGTTTTGTCCCTTTGCAGAGACCTGAAGAAGCACTCATTGCTGGGTACAGGGGCTAGAGCTGTTGCTTGTTTTGAGAGGGAGGTAGTTTTGCTATAGACTGCAACAAATTAACTCTGTGGGTTGCATTAAAAGAATGCAGTTAATAGACAAAATAAACCTGATAATTATTAAAATGTCTCATTTCTCTCCTATAGTTAGGTAATCTATTTGAAATTCCAGGTCACTGAGCATAGAATGGTTTGAGTTGGAAGGGACCTTAAAGGTCATCTAGTTCCAGCCCTCCTGCCATGGGCAGCAACACCTTCCGTGGGACCATGTTGCTCCAAGCCCCATCCAGCCTGCCTTGAACTCTTCCAGGGATGGGGCATCCCCAGCTTCCCTGGGCAGCTTGTTCCAATAGCTCACCAACCTCACAATCAAGAAGTTGATCCTGTACGTACTCAAAACCTACCCTCTTTCGGTTTAAAGTCATTTTGCCTTGTTCTGTCACTAAATGCTGTTGTGAGGAGCCTCTCTGCAGCCTTCTTTTAGGCCCTCATTAGCTAATGGAAGGCTGCTGAGGTCTCTCCAGAGCCTTCTGTTTTCCAGGCTCAACAATCCCAACTCTCTCAGCCTGTCTTCATAGGAGTGGTGCTCCAGACCTCTAATCATCCTTGTGGCTCTTCTCTGGACTCATTCCATTAGGTCACTGTCCTTCCTGTGCTGGGGACCTCAGAGCTGGACACAGTACACCTGGTGGGATCTCACAAGAGTGTACTAGATGGAGACAATCACCTCCCTCAATTTGCTGGCCACGCTTCTTTTGAGCAGAAGTAGTTAAATTTTTTCTGTCAAACAGTAGTGTTGTAGTAATATACTATTTAAAGAGAAAGTGAGAGACTGTGTGTTAGTATATGACATTACAGAATCATACACTGGCTGAGGATGGAAGGGACCTCTGGATGTCATCTGGTCCAGCCTTCCTTCTCAAGCAGGGCTACCCAGAACAGGCTGCCCAGGGCCATGTCCAGATGGTTTTAGAAACCTCCAGGGATGGAGAGCTCCTCAGCCTCTTTGGGCAACCTGTACCAGTCTCTGTCACCCTCACAACTTCTAGGTCATTGATAGCTGTACTGTCACCCTACAGGGCCCCACACTTAGACTTGCCACTTTGGTCTGCAGTGTTGGTAAAGAAATCTCACTTAAATACATGAGGTTACTTTTGCTATTTTGCTGGTGAATTCTTGGCAGTGAACAGCCCACTCCTATGCAGCAGAAGGGATGAAACTGCATTTGAACTCCTGCCACACATGTAACATAAAGCTGTAGGAAGGCTTCAAAGGCACCTATCATCAAGTGTATAGAAACCTTTGGTACATGAGCCAGTTCCTACATTAAGCTATGGGGACTGGATGTCATGCATGTGTTTTGAAAGAAAACAGAATTACTGCCAGAAGTCCTTACAGGCTTATGTGTCTTAGAGGTGTCTTTTTGGGTTTTTTCACTTTTAAGTGGTGATTTTGTTACAGGACTTGATGTAAGTCATTGGAGAAATTAGTTAAATTTTTGCAATTTTAAACTGCTTGGAAGAAAGATTGATGATTCAACACTGCTTTCAGTGTTCCTGCTGTTGTAAAATAGAAGTTTTACAAAATGTGTTTTAACATATATGTGCTAGCATTGGAAATGATTATTTGCATTTTGGACATAATCAATAATGCATATCATACTACCTTTCTAATACACTGACTTGTGTGTTAGACACAGTAGCTACAATGGGGATAGAAAGTTCCTGCTTAATCTTTAGATTTGTAATGTGTACAGAAAAGAGAGAAGTGTTCTCTCTCTACTTCCGTTCATCCTTTGCAGAAGAAGAGAGATTAAGGCATGTGATTTGAGGGGTGACACAAGAGGCAGAACTGTAAAAAAGAAGTGGGTTTTTTTTGGATGAAGCAGAGAGCAGTAATCACAAAATAACTGTTTTCTCTAGTATGAGAAATTGTGGTTATTTTAGCAGAGTTCCTTGCCAAAGATTAAGCATTTTACATTCATTTCTAAGAGTCAGAAATGTCTGCAAGCACTAGTGTAATCCCGTGGGATGAGGCTTCATAAGCTGCAAAACCATCTGATAAATAGATACGTAGGCTTGCTTAGGACTTTGTCCACTAGAGCCATGCTAAGCTTGGGTTTATCTCATGTGCCATTTGTTTAGGATGCTTTTATTCAATAAACTGTCTCTGATTAATCATAACATTTACTCAGACCCACTCTGTTTAATGTGCCTTTTATGTTTTCCTTTTTCCCCAGCGAGCAAGAACATAGCACTGTTCAGGGACGTAAGTGCCCCTTCACTGCAGAAATTCTCTTCCATGAGTCCAGAGTAATTCAGGTCCAAGATTTTTGATGCAAACATTCCAGATAATGGTTTTAGTAAGCCAAAAATGCTGGGTAACTAACTTCATTGATTATTTCTGTCACATTAACCTTGACCTACTAAACCAGGCAGTATTTGCTGTTTTGAATGAAGCAGAACCAGAGCTGGCATCAGCAGCTATTATGCTGTTCTGCATTCTGTCTGTAGCCAGATTCTTGTTTCACTTTGGTACCTGCTGGCATTTCCATGCCTAAATTGTTGATTGGCAGGTGCACTGTGTCTGTCAAAAATATGCTTGTGCAAGCTTACAAAATAGAGATCATACTTAAATGCCTTACAAGGGAAGGGAACCCCAAATACAGAGCTAAATTATCTGTATAACTTGATACAATTAGCTGCTGTTGTCAACATCTGTCAGGAAAGTTATTCAAAGTTAAGTATTTATAAAATGTCCTGTTTCCCTCTACCTGAATAATTTACTGTAGGAAGTATTAAGAAAGTGTTAATATAATATAATCTGTGGAACAGGGTAATATAAAATACTAAGACTGCTTCTGTCATTTAAAAAAAAATGCTTCAAAATATTTAGGTTCTAAACACTAAGGTGTATATGTTTTCTTTACATTAAAGGGGCAGACCAGTCATTTTCCTTATAGGTTATCCACTGCCCATTTTTTTGCAACAGGGCAAAAATCTGAATCTTCTGTTTTAAAGCATCTCTCTCTGGAAATACCCCACTGATAAGCTCCATATGAGACAATGTTTATTTCATTTTTAAGTGAGAGGAAAATACTGCTGAAAGCATAAATCTTTAGCTTTATCATTCTTGTTCCAGTGACTGCCAAACCCTTGGTTTCCCACCACAGTTCTGGTTTTCCAATATCCATCAGTTAGAATTTCATGAATTCTCACTGCTGGCAGTGACACACATGTTTTCATTTACTGCATTATGGGTATTCTCTAGACAACCAGTCTGTTGAAAAGAAATTAATTCCAGCAATGAACTAAGATAGTGAATTCTCAGCAGTTTATGAATTCATGTTTTTACATTGAGGCTATTTATATCTGGATTGAATTAATTTGAATATGTAACCAGGTGGTGGTGGTTATTATGTCCTTTATTATCCATTGGATTTGAAAAGGCAGTAGAATACAACTGCAGGATGGGAAAACTCACTAATTGCAGTTGGAAAATGTAGCATTGTATGGTTGAAAACACAGCTTGTGTTTCTCTCATTCCTGTCCATGATTTCAGGCATGATTAGCATGCAGAAATACAATATATTGTAACTAGAGTATCCTAAGTAAGCCAAACTATATACAATTCTTAGATCTGACTTTTTCTAAAATTTCACCAAAGATGAAAATCTAATGACTTGTTTCTATTTTATCCTGTGGCCCACATTTCACCAGCAATGAAAAGCATCAGAATATCTAGGCAACATCTTAGACAACCTCTTTTGGAGGAGAATGGAGACTTCATAGATAACTTGCAAAGCCTGCTACTACACTGCAAATTCATCCTCAGCAGGGCTGTGCTTTTTATGTCTGTCTTTTCCAATGAATATTCAAAATTGTTGGCTCAAAGAAGAAATTAGCTTAGTCCAGAACAAAGAAAGTAAAAACTTTGCTTCTGTTGGGTACTAAGCACTTTACCCATTTGACCTTTTTCAGCTCAGTTGTTCCTTTTAAGAGGAAGCTCATATAAAATGTAACTTCTCTCTGTAGTTATCACCTCTGCTGTATTTCAGTAAGATTGAAGGTTAAAGGGAAGGGAAAAAATTGAAGGGATATTTATCTCAATACTTGATCTGATTTTGTGCAGTTTGAGGAGTTTTGTAGCTAAAATTGAAGAAAGTGGCAAATTTGGAAGGTTGTAAAGGCAAGCAAAAGTTTCACTGCCAGATTCCTTAGGATTGTTTGCATTAAGGCCCAGTTAGGCATGTCCCCATGGTGTTAGTCTTGACTGTAAAACGTGTTCATTCTCACTGTAACTAAACAGCACAGAGTGGGTAGTAGTGATTCCTGAAATCTTTGCCTCTCTCTGTCACAGGTCATACCTGTTTGAAGGTTTCCTTTGGTAGGACATAGGCAGCCCTGACACTGAGCACTTTCTGATCTTTGCTCAAGAAGGTATTTAGGATGATAGATAACCTGGGCTTGTTTTTTTCCCCCCAGATGTTGCATTGGAACTAGTCTTGCTTCCTTCCCAAAGAACTGTACTGTGAATTCACTGTTTATGATGTATTACTTTTAGTAGCTGTCTCTAAACAGAGCCTGCCTTTTTCAAGATGACAGCATGCTTGGAATCAAAAGTTTCTGAAGTGTTAGTAAATAATTGCGTAGCTTGTTTGGAAAGAGGTATGCAGACAGTGAATTTGAATACATGCAGACAGCTCAGCATTTTTAATAGTAAGAGTGTGCATAGCTAGAGGATTAGAAAATATCTGTTTTAGAAAGTGTTCTGTTAGTTTCTTTTTCACTGTATTGATTTTACAAATTCTTTTTATCTAGTGACTAATATATGCATGAGGAATACTTTTGCAATCCCTTGTGTCTGTGGGGCAGCATCTCTATTGAAGTGTGTTTCCCAGATCAATCTCAATCAGAATTTTTTTCTATTTTGAGTCAATATGCAAAGAAGAACAAAGTTCATGCAGTTTTATTTTGTAAGTGGTAAAAAGAAAAGAAGCTGTGTGATTGTTTTGATATGGAAACACTACGACAACTTTTTTTTCCTGCTATGCCTGGACAGATATATGTGGGCAAAGCAGTACAAATGATTTTGGGAATATCCATCAGGCTCCCAGTAATCTCATGGAAATCATTTTTAGGGAACATTGTAGTGTGTTCTTATTTTCCTTCTGCAAATTGCTGTATTTAAATGCAGTCAGTATTTTTGGTACTCATTCACCTACTCCTGTGTCTGTCTGTAATGAAATAATATCCACAGGAGCAGTTTGGGAGTGATGGTGGAGCTTTCTTATGCCTCAGCAAATAACCTTAAACATAGAAAGTACTTTGGAAGAAACTTTTTGTCTTAAGAATAGACATTATTTCTTTAGTAAATGCCTGTCTGTATACATTGTGGCAATGGAGAGAACAGATCATTCGCTTTGAGATTTAATTTAGTTGTGCTTCAGAGAACAACCAACCTCCAGTGACACACACTTGTGTGTTGATGGGCCTTCCAGAGTCTTCTCTCCATGAGTTACAGCTCCCTGACCTGGCTGAGACTTAGCTTCCCTTGGTGCTGAGTGCAGGTACAGAAGGTAGCTGCCAGGATATGGCCACTCCTTCCATGGAAAATGTGAAATCAAGAGGCACAAGCCTTGGTTGGCATCCCTCAGGCCTCTGCCAGAGGTGTAACGCAGACACTGTTAACAGGAGCCCTGAAAACTGTGAGGTGCAAAAGAGCATAGAGGAGTTAGTCTCTGTGTTTTCCTGGCATTGGCAGAAGGGAGGGCCATAATCAGAAGAGCTGTATTAGTTACAATATGTGTAGTGGCAGAAAGGATGGAGAAAGGTCGGAAAGCTGATTTGGGAGTGGAAATTGGACTGTTGTATCTCATTGTCTGCCCATGAGCTTGAGTCTCACTCCCCGGGAGATCAGCAGTATTTGAATGGCAGGTGTGCTCCTGGCATGCCCTGATGGTTCAGTGGAATGGCTACAAGTAAGGATCTGCTTACTGGTGTGTAGTCCTTCCTTCCCCCTGCCGCTCACAAAGCTGCTGCTTCCCTCCTGGCTAGGAGATGAATAGCAAGGTTTGCAAAGTTATACAGTGCCTTAAGTGGTTTTGTAGCCATCATCTCTTTCTGCTATCATGTTTAATGCAGTGACTTCTCAGAGTCTTATATGTAAGAGTTTAAATAAATAAGTCTTCAGTAATTCCTGATGTTCTCTTTGATTCTTCTGG
>NW_008683228.1:10308-36663 GCF_000695815.1 Acanthisitta chloris
ACGAGAGAGTGCATGCAGGGCATACTAAAGCACTGCCTGGAAATGCAGTACAGATTAGAACATACATAGAGCAAACTGAGGTGGTTTGGAGCAGTCAATTTTGGTTTTCTCTCAACTTACAGAATACATATTGGGAGTGAGGCAAGGGGAAGGCTCCCACAGTAGGTTGTTAGACTACAAATGTAGATACAATTCTATGATTATAAAAAGCAAACAGAAGTATTCTCTAATAGATATCTGTGAAATCAATATCTGTGAGAGCTTCTGTATTCTTACAGTTTTCTAGCTAATCCACCTGCTTTGAGAAGGGAAAACAGGCTGGGAAAAAAATGTGTGTCCATGAAACTGAGGAGTGATCCTAGGCAACTCTGTGTAACAGGCATCAATTGTTTGCATACCAGTTAAAGGCTAAATGGCCTATTTCTTATTAGCTAAATCTAATTGGTTTCTAATCAGGAAACTAAATATCACTGCAGAAAAGGTTTTTCTGATGTTTTGGCAGTGGCTATTACCTCACATTTCGTTTCAAATGTACCTATCTAGGAAACTGCACGTGAACGGAGCAGTTCTGAATCCTTTGATTGTTGTAGGAGTCATTACTGCTACCACTGTGATTTAGGAAAGCTTCTAACTTCTGAAAAATGTGTAGCAGATGTATCATATAAGTAAAAAACCGTTCAAGATAACATTAAAAAAGCTCTGCTCTTTCCAGTACACCATGGTGTTGTGTTTCTCTCCCAAAGTTAAAATCTCACCCTACTAATGCTATCAGCAATGTCACATTTTTCTTTCAAATCAATCAAAACAAGTGTCCTTTAAGAAGAAAAATCGATTTAGCCTATTAATTAGCTGAACTCAGTACAGTGCCTAGAGGCTAAAATGTCATTTCCCATGAGATTTGCTTTCAAAATACAAACAAAATTGGAGCACTTCCCGCTTGCCATCACAAAGGCCTCTTAATATTTCAAAAAATACACCAATAATCTTTAGCCTACCTGATATAAACACATCTAAAAATTCTGATTGGATGATGGTGTATTTATTGTGGTTTTCTCCCTGCCACATGTTAGATATAGGAACTTCAGTCAGCCAACATAGCCACGCTCTGGGCAAAACATTGCTACAGCAAGCTACCAGAAGGGTGTACCTGGTAATGGATTATTTTCCTGTGGTATAAGGCTCTTTATTTTCTCATCCCTCAACAAGAGAGATTATAAAATTTAGATTACTGACTTATAAATAAAGGAAAACAAAATGAAAAAGTTATTAAATGAGAGTGGGGGTGTTGTAGCTGTTGCATATTTACCAGGGTTCCTGTCTATCAAAGCTGCATGGAGAGAGTAATGCTTCTTAGTGAAAATCTGCTTTGCCATTGTATCTTTCTGATGACAGTAGTGAATTGTATTGCAATGGATGTTCAGATTGATTTGTCTTCTGAACTCAGTAGTTGGTACGTGTAGAGTGGTGTGAACAGCCAGCAGACAGTAAATTCATCTTAGAATCAAAGCTCTCTACAGAGAATCCCAGCTAATACTCGGTATCTTTTAGTCCATGAAGCAGAAGGAATTCAATTACTGTTCAGAAAGACAGTGTGAAGGTTTGTATGTCCCTGGTTTCCCCATAAGCAGAGCTGAAAGCTAACGTGGTTCTTGTACAGAGGCTTGCCAACCTTTCAGCAAGTCATCGGTGCTAAGCACCATATTGGTAATGGCAGCAACTCAATAGCATATTGGATTTCTTGTTTGCTGAGCCTCATGCCAACTAAATGCTGTAGGGAAGGAAACTTTTACATATTCAGCCCCAAGTAAACTGCAACTGCAATCATACAGTCCGTGTGTTCTTGTAAATGCTCACTAACCAGCAGCTTCTAAAAGTTTTGTAAGAACTGAACTACACTAACACAAGCCTTGTAATGGGCTGAGCAAAGGAGCAGTGTCTGGTTCAAACAACAAAAAGCAAACCAAAGAAGGTCCAACAAAAACCCCACTTAATGATTAAAATGTTTATTGGTCAAGTAATTTTACTTCTCACTTTGTTATGAATTTTAGGCCATGTTTAGGACTTCAGGTCGAATGATTAGCTTAGAATAATCATGAGCAATCAAGCTTAGTTAAGGACTTTATGTTTAAAGTAATAAAGTCTTAGAGTGGACACATCATCAGTGTAGTCTTTCATCACTTTTCCTTGTCATACTGTTTGAAGGCTTTAGTTCTGTCATTTGCCTTGATTTATGTCTATATCATACAGTATGTTTTTTCATGGCTTGCACTGCTTAAGATAGAAAGAAAACCTCAAGAACTATTTATCTATTAATTGTGTGTTAACCACTCGAGGAACTTTGCTCTAGGGAAGTGTATCTAAGGGTGCATCCTCCCCTCTAAGGAAATGTATCATTTAACCAAAGATAATGTTCTGCAGCTCTGGCCAGGCAGATGCCAGAGGCATTTTTCATAGCCACTCACAGGGCAGCTAGTGGGGTTGGGACTGAAGATCTATTAAAACCATTAAAATATTAAAATCACACACAGGAGGAAACAAGAAAAGAAAAATGGAAACTACAGTAGTTAAATAAATTTGGGGTTTGTTGTTTCTTCTTCAACTTGCAAGTTTAAAAAAAGACTTTTGCAGAAATATTCTCAGATTTACAAAATCCAAGTGTTTAAGCATCCAGTTGGAAAGACTTAAGAATTACGTTGGTAGTTCATATGTTCATAAAAATCTTTCTTCTTCAAGCTTTTAAACTTTCTCTGACCTTCTTGGCAATGGATACATAGAATCATCAAGGTTAGAAGAGATCAAGTCCAGTTGTTAGCCTGTCACTCTGCTGTACCCCCAGAACCACTAAACCATATTTTCCAGCACCTGATCCAGACACCTCCTAAATACCCCCGGGGATTGGAGACTCAACCACCTCCCTGGGTAACCTATTCCAGTGCCTGACCACCCTAACAGTGAATGGTTTTTTTCTAATATCCAGTCTGAATCTCTTCTGTCTCAGATTAAAGCCACTCTCTCTAGTCTCTGTAGGCATGACAGAAGAGACCAGCCCCCACTCACTACAGCCCCCGTTCAGGTAGTTGTACAGAGCAACATATGACAGCTAGAAATTGAAAAACTCCATGTGCAACACATACAGAATATTCACATGAAGATTCTCCATCTTTCTCAGGTGCCTTCCCCACATTGTGAAGGTTCCCAAAAACAGTGGCATCCTTCTCCCGCTTGTCTGTGAAACATGTTATTACTGGCCTGAATCTTGTCCTTCCACATGGTGGGTGAGAAGTAGTTCAGGTTACTGCTGCCAAGTTCAGAATCCCATCCACTTTGAAAGTGATCAGCATGGGAAAGGTACCTTGGTTACACAGGAACAGTTTACAGCGGTACCTGTTAGACAGGTAGGTCACAGTCCTCTTACATTCTGACAGGATTGAGTTTTTTCTCCAAGTCCCTTTCTTGGTGTTGTCAGCTAGAGCAAAGAAGGTAAGCTCTTACATAGAAAGGAATGCCTGCAGGGAGTGATGGTGGTGGAAATGAGAAGTTTCTTCCACCTGTTACTGAAGTTTCATTCTGTTTTCACACAATAAAACCGTTTTAGTTCACTTGTTACTGTACTGGGTTTTTAAATATGCACAGTACTTTTCCTTAAGGGTGTTTGCCTGACCCTGAGCTTTTCTCTGAGCTTTTTCAACCAAAATAGCTAATGAAGTCACAGAAATTCAGTTAAGTTATGAGGTGCTGTGTAACATCATAAACATGTCCTTGTTCATCTTCCTAGTTCTTAACAAATGTAACATAAGTACAGAGACTTCACTCAATTTTAAACTAACACATTTTATTCTGGTTTTTATTCTGTTGGGTTTTTTGTTGCCCTGAGATATCAGTTCTGAGTTGTGAGCTAGGGAGTAAAGCTTTGCTGTGCCTGTTAAGGTGTTGTGGATTTTTAAAAAAACCTCAAAATATCACAGTGCTCTACAGTGGAGGGTCTTGAAATTTGTCAATAGAGGGCTCAAATTTTGGATAAAGAGTTAACTGCTGTTTCACCAGCACTAGCTAATGTATCCCTATATCACCTAAATGGTGTGAGGGATTGTAATTCTTCCTTTTTTTGTGGATGGAGAACTGTATGAGAGCACACACCCAAAAACACAAGGTCTCAACTTTGTTTTGGACTCAGCTGGGCAGGCTTTTCACTAGTGTCTCAGTTTTCTCAGGACAGCTACTCTCTAAGCAGAGGTCAGGATGAGAAGGGACAATCTAGGAAGATACTCAAAGTTTCTGCAGCATTTAAAGCAACTCTAAAAAATCCCACAAAATATGAACACATCCCAATAACCAAATAAGTAAATGAGAGAAGAGTATCTGCAGATGTTGGTTCCTTCTGCCAGAGCAGATTTTGCCTTCAACAATTGCTGGCAAATATCCTAAATCTGAACAGATATTTCAAAAAATTCAGTTGTACACTAGAAAGCAAACATCGTGTCTTTAATACCATTGAATTAGTAGGACCTTTGCTTTATTTCCTACACATTGGGATTGACCACTCTTGTGCTTGGAGGAGGACATCCTGGTGGTTTTTTTTAGGTAAAAAAATCAGGATCTCCCATTTGGGAACAATCCATCCCAGCATACAGAAAATCAAGCAAAGGTGTTAGGAGGCCTGCACAGATGAACAAGAAGCTTCTGACTAAGACACAAAAAAGGAAGCACACAATAGTCGGAAGCAGGGACAGATGCAGCTGACCCAGGAGGAATATATAGGAGAAGTCCAAGTACACAGGGGTGGGGTTAAGAAAGGCAACCCTCACCTGGAATTGAATCTGTCAGAGAAGTGCTTCTCCAGGTATGTCAGCAGCAAAAGGAAGACCAGGGAAAGTATGAGCCTGCTGCTGAATGGGAATGGAGACTTAATCACAATAGACATACAGAAGACTGAAGTACTCAACGACTTCTTCATTTCTGTCTTCACTGGTGTAAGACTTACCTTTGGGAAGTCCATGAGGCCCCCTAAGACCAGTGAAAAAATCCGTGGCAAGGAATATTTACCCTCACTGGAGGAAGGTCAGTTAAAGGAACATTTAAACAAGGTAGACATACCGAACTCCATGAGGCCTGATGTGATGCTTGCATGGGTGTTGAAGGAGCTGGCTGCTCTTGAAAGGTTGTGCTGGTCAAAGGAGGCTCCTGAGGACTGAAGCAAGGAAGTGTCTTTCCTATCTTTGAGAAGGGGAAGAAGGAAAATCTAGGGTGTACTACAGGCTAATCAGCTTCATCTTGATCCCTGTGAAGATGATGGAAAAAATAATTATGGAAACCATTCTGCAGCAAGAAGGAGATTCAGAGTAGTCAGCATGGATTTGGATTTATAAAGGAGAAAATAACTTGTCCAACCTGATATCCTTCTGCAGTCCCACGACTGACATGATATGTTGTTTATCTCAACTTTAGCAAAACTTTTGATACTCTCTCCCATAACATTCTCATAGACACTGAATTGCCAGTTAGGTAAGTAGATGGTAGGGTGGACTGAAAGCATGGAAACCTATCTGAACTGCTGGTGCTCCAGTGTACTCAAAAGATCAGCAGCACAGATTTCAGCTAGAAGCAAATCACTGTTTGACACTGACACTGATACTGTTGAACATTCTTTTTAAGGACTTGGATGATGGGGCATGATGAGCCCTTAACAAGTCTGCAGCCAGTTCAAAGTTAGAGGTGGTGGTTAATGCACCAGTTGCTTGTGCTGTGATGTAGATGGACCTTGACAGGCTGGAGAAATGGGCCAACGGGAACCTCATTAAGTTCAGCAAAGTCCTCCCCTTGGGAGAATGACCCTGTGCAGCAGTGTTAGATGGGGACAGACTGGCTGGAAACTAGTTTTGCAGAGAGGCCTTGGGGGTCCTGGTGAATAACAAGTTGAACGTGAACCAGTAATACATCACTGTAACAGAGAAAAAGCTTTTCCCCTCTTAAGGTGGTCGAACACTCGAACAGATTACCCAGAAAGCCTGTGCTGTCTCCATCCTGGGAGGAGATACTCAAAGCTTTATTTGAACAGGGCCCTAAAGAACCCAACTAACCTTTAAAGTTGGATCTCACTTTGAAGTTGGCCTTGCTTTGATGGGTTGAGAGGGAGGCTGAAACAGATGATCTTCAGAGCTTCCATCCAACCTAAGTTATTTTATAATTCTCTGATGGTAGCACAAATGTTATAAACAGAACTCCTTTCCCCCAAAATAGCCCCAAGGGAAAATAGAGGCAGTGGT
Organism: Acanthisitta chloris; assembly: GCF_000695815.1. Taxonomy (NCBI): domain Eukaryota; kingdom Metazoa; phylum Chordata; class Aves; order Passeriformes; family Acanthisittidae; genus Acanthisitta; species Acanthisitta chloris. The sequence continues at coordinate 16,572 of NW_008683228.1, forward strand.
CTTTCATGTTTGTTTGCTGTAACACAGACTAAATCAAAACATATGTTTCTATGGCTTACAGTTTAATAAAGACTTTCCCACGTGTTGAATGTATTTAGCCTAAAAATGTACAGTTTACTCCAGTGTCATCTTCAATGTTATGCAGTTTCTTTGCTGATTTCTGTTGTTTAAGCTGTGCCAAATGCTGTTCCAAGTCACTTTTTTCCTTTCTCGTTTTTCTCTTTTCCCCTGTAAATTGTTCTCTTTCAAATAATTCAGTGTTATTCTTCTCCAGGACTCAGTCACTGCAGTTGTTATTGAAGTTCCCTTTCAACAGGTGCAAAGGCATTGCAATGCTTTCTTTGCTGAAGGTGTTGCAAACCAAGCTCTCAATTTTTGTTTTGACTTAGCTGTCGTGAGGGAGTATAGCAGAATTACAAAATTTCTTCTTTTCCACTTTTTTCCCCATCCCTCAGTGAAATTGGGTTGATCCTGCCTTCACCATCTAACCTGTGAAAATTAATTTTAGACAGTAAGTTGACATTCGGTTGACTGGAGTCTGAAAAGGTGACAAAAGGGCTGTTTATTCTCAGGGGAGCTGACTTTTAATATTAAATAGAATTCTTTTCAGTCCCCCATAACGTTGTTCTCTGAATCCGTGAAGTCTTAGACAGTAATATTAGACTTTTGCTTGTGTGCACTTCTCAGTCTTGATTATCTAGATACTGGAGTAGAATGGAAGTTTTGTAAAGAAAAAGTTTGGGAAACACTATATTTGTTGAGTCAGAACCAAACCTGAACTGTTTATTTTAATCCAGAACACCCCAGGTCTAACAAACTTTTAGCCCTCTAGATCAGGGTACCGACTGATACCTTGAATTTGTGCTGGTCAGTCTGTGGTCTGAATGTAAATGATTAAAACAGAAGTATTTAAGGCCTGATTTCCTATTGATCTTGGTAGAATGTTAGGACTATTAGTGTTTCTCTGGACTTAGACCAATATGCTTATCATTTTGTTTTGAAGAGAAATACCATCAAAACTGCCGAGGTGCCGGGAGGAAGGGATTGTAAGGCTTTTACGTGAGCTTGTTCTATTTTATTATCAAGATAAGAGGGGAAAGAAAGCTTTGGCATGTGGATTCTAGAAGTACTTTACCCGAAATTTTCCTGGTAGAGAAGGTGAAATGAGAATGTTTGGGAAACACAGTAGGTACTAACTTTGTCATGAGACATCCCCATGAAGAAACATCAGTTTGTATAAGATATGTTTGGTGTTCCTCACACTGGGAATCTCAAGGCTTATTTGGAGTCATCCACTGTCAATAAGCAGTCAATAATCCCCAGGTTTGGCAAATATTAACTCAGAGATTATATTTGCTTCCGAATTGTTTGTTTTATTATAAATTCAGCCTTGTGCATAACTCTTTGAAAGGTCTGGGCCAAAATTTGTTACTAATGAAGCAAATAGATTCTAACATCTTGGACTGAAAGAAATTTTAAAACCTATTGGAAATCTTGGAAGCATGTGATAAAACCCAAGAAAGTATCACCTTTTGCTTAAAGGGAGTTGAAGTCTGAATGTTTTCTGTACCCACTCTGACAAGCTAATGTTCTGTGCAGTGAACAGGAGACATGCTAAACATCCCTGCTCAGTCATGCTGTTTATTGCATCCTGCATTCATCTCCACTGATGTCACCCTGGGTTCTAACCTGTTCTCGCTGTGGATCCTGCAAGTAAATCGATGTTCTTCAGTTCCTATATATAAATGTTGTTTTAATGTTGACCCTTTGAGACACCGTTTTAAAAAAATAGTATTTAAGAGCCAACACATTTTAACATTCCAGTTGGTATTTATGTTAATTTGAGTTCAGTTTGTTCTCTGAGTTTTTGAGATCAGCTTTTTTTAGCCTGGCTTCCCGAGGAACTGAAATTAATTGGATGGCTGTATCTATCCATCTGCCTTCCACTGAGCTTTCTCTGAAGCCAATGATCAACTATCCTGATTTGGTGGGGAGAGTGAGGTCTCAATGCTGTTAGTCTCTGGCAGGCTTCATTGATAGCCTTGATTTGTTAGAGGAGAGGCACACAAATGACTACCCCACCTAAGGGAAAAGGTGTAAGGTAAGCTTGCCAGTGCTGGTGTGTATGGTTTGGTGGGAAAACAGCTGAGCCACAACTCAGTGCTGCTTCTTGTTCACAGGGCAGTGTGAGAACATGAATGAGAGCTGATGTTGCTGTGGCTGGGGTAGGAACTGGAAGTATTTAGGTTGGGAAACATGGATTGTGGATTATCACAGCTGGAGGGGATGCATGGAGTTTACAGACAAGGACCCCGTGTTCCTGTGGTGAGGAGAGGAGAATGTATAAATATGTAGCAAGAAGTCTGTGGGGCATCGGATTTATTGCTCTGAAAACTGCTTGCCCTTAACAAGAGAGGCTATTGTATGGACACTATTCATAATCCTGGAAGCCTGTAAAAACATGTAGCTTGTTCTTCATGTTGAGAGAGGGTTCTGGGATGTAGCACATAGGCTTTTATATGGAGAATTTACACTTGCAAAATGAATTATCTCAAAATCCTTTAGGAACAAGTTGGTCTTTGTTTCTCCTTAACCCCTCCATAAATGAAGTCAAAATTTATTTCTCTTTGGGAAACTAGGAACAAGGGAAGAAATGAGATGCAGAATTTTGGTTATGAATGGTAATGTGATTGTGGAAACAAGCACTGAGCTGAGCTCTTAAAGTCAGCTCTCAAAAACACCAAACCTAATGATGATTTTAAAAAAAAGGTTTCCTAGCAAAGGTTGTGCTCATAGAGTTTGCTGCAAGAAGACAGTTCTCTGGTTTCAGTGACCGAGCTGAAAGTATTTATGTACTAAAATAAAACAGAAATTTAATTTTTATGAAGTGTTTGTCTTCTTTGCCTGGTATTTAAAACACTTCTGGAGAAGCTCAGCATCTAGATAATCTATAGTCATAATGCTTAGTAAAGGAAGAACATCTTCTCTACATGGAAAGACAAATAAGTTCCAAGTGTTCCTATGCAGGGAGGGTTAGCACTAAGGATCATCATTTGGCCTCTGCTATTGTGCTTATCATAAAATACAGGACCTGAGTCCTGATCAGTTGTGTTACCAGCAAACTGTTCAGCTTTAAATCTCCAAGAGACTGTCTTGGGCTCTGCACTGCCTTTTTATACTTATATGAATACTTATAAGCAAAAAACATAACACAGGACTAGCATGTTGCACTGCATTTTTCTGTCTACTCTTGTATAAAGCATATGTGCAATTATCTGTCTGATTACAGATAAGCTTGTAGAGAAGCTTCCATGGCTTTAATCTGTGTTTCAATCCGGTTTAGTAAATTTTGGGTTACTTTGCAGAAGTCATTTCTCGAGGAACAGAAAACATAGATTTTGGTTATAACAAGCTAGAAAAGCAAGATAAAACTGGGTTTTGGTTTCTCTTCTTTAAAATTCATTACCTCTTCAGTTTTCAGAATCCAAGTCAAAACCCCTGCTTACAAGTCTTATGTTGGGTTGTGTATGCATTCAGCTCAAAGAAGGGCTGGATAATTTGCAACAGAAACTTAGGGATCACACAGTAGTCTGCTGGAATGCAGAAAATGAGGTCATGTTTTTTGACCTATAGTTGATTCTGCATTGCCCTGTTTTATTACTGAAATGCATTAGTAAAAATCAATGCATGTATAGTTTCAAATATTTGCAGTTTTTAGCATTCTTTTTTTCTGCTTCTTTCTGCAGTCGCATTTAGGATATTTATGCTAATTGACCTTCCGTGTACCTCATGTACAAGCACAGATTCTATAAAATATTAACAAATCAATCTGCTGTACAGATCTGTCTACAGTAAAGATCTGTCATGAGCTTGTGTTATGGAAAAGCTTCCCATTTTTGATAGTGAGAGTATATTAGGAGCTATGATTTTGATGTGCCAGTTCCTGGAGTCATCTGCTTATTCTGTTGTGGGGGTGCTGGGACAGCTTCTCACCTCTGCCACTGCCTCTCAGAGCATCGTGCCAGCAAAGATGCTTCAGCAGTGAAGATCAGAATTTAATCCAGCCCAATAATAATGCCCCTTCTCTTTTTCTTCCCCTCCTTCGTCTTCTTTTCCCTTTTCCTTTGTCTGGCTGTTATTTTAGCTGTGTCAGCTCCCCAAACCGCTTTGCTAACCAGAGAATTTCTAACATGTTTAGTTGATGAGGCTAATGTGCATGGCTGAAGCTTGAAAATCAGTGAGAATTGGGCTCCAAGAGCCTGGGAGATGTGGGTTTGTCTGCCTGTCCTCTTGGTGCTGAGTTTGTTCTGCTGTTCTGCCATTGCATAGCCTGACTTGTTGAGTGAAGATCAACTTGCTGAGAGATAGCTCTACTTGAAAGGTCTCTCCTCTTTGTTTCCTTGTTGCCTTCTTCAGGAGAAGATCTAACTGTCTTTGTGCTGGACCTGGAGGTTGTTATTTACCTTCAGCAAGACCTGAAAGGAGAGATAGGTGCAGGGTTAAGCCAGAAGAGCTTTGGGAGGCACTGCCCTGACCCAGAAGAGCATCTGCAACTGCCTACCCTGGAATTGTCTGGCATGTTTTCTAGAGCAGAGGGGAGGCACAGGTGCTGAACAGTGTAATTTGGAGGGAGTTTATGCATGGGGTGTTTCAGGATCAAGCAGTTGTCATGGTGTCATGTCTTGGATAGAGCAGCACTTCTGCATCCATGTGCTATAGTGCTATCCCCATTCTGCTGTGGTCACTAGGCTGGCAGGACCCAGTGGGCTAAAGAGCAGGTGATTGCATGGTGAGGAGAGGGGCAAAGATCCTCATTGCCTGTCGAATTAAAAGCTCCACTGTGGAACAGAGTAAGGAGAAACAGATGATGTTTCTTGCTATTTTTGTTTCTTTGTTCTTCTGTCTTAAAAATACAGTGTGTTGTGCTTTTGGTTGTGTCCTGTTCATGGTTTTAAGCCCAGAGAAACCCATGTCTTATGGAGAAACTTGTTCCTCACAGTTATTTTCAGGTACAGCCACATGCAATTCTTGAAGATACTAAATATAGCAAAAGGAATGTGGACACCAGGCAGGAAACTAGGATTATTGTGGAGGGAAGGGGAGGCAAGGGAGCCAGGCAAAGTGTTAAATGAGAATGTCCCATTTGAAAATTGTTTGTACATGCACATCTGTGTCAAATACACTTCTGCTCCACAAAAATGGCTTTTTCAATGTAGAAGATAGCTTAGCCTCAAGGAGTGAGGCCAGGCTCTTTGCTTGTGCCTTGTGTCACTTACAAACACTTTCCTTACCAACAGGTGTTAAAAAAAAATCCGTATTGTATTAATAGCAGATTTTCCCCATCATTTATCTGTGGAAACTCAATTAATGGAAACTTGTATTTAAATGCCTATTTAAGAGTTCATTGATCAAATTACCAGTGTACCAGCTTGAGTTTTATTTAAAGGAAATTGAATATGCTGAATATACTAGTATTTCAGGGACTGCCTTATTGCATATAGAACTTAGAAAAACATTGTTCACATTCTTGTCAGAGAAATATTACTACAAGAGGATAAACACAGTTGTGTACAAATACATTGGCAGTTCCATGTAATAGTAGATGTGTGTACTGGCTTGCAAGGGCAGGAAATTATAAAGACGTGCTGAGAATGAAGCATAAATATGTACTGATAGTAGCAGTGTATTTTCCACAAAGCTTGATGTCATGTTAGCAGTGTATATAGGATGTAAACATTAGCATGTGATGCAAAAGTAAGCAGAAACAAGGATGACAAGTAGGAAAGCTAAAGGGTCTTAGCTTGACATTTCCTCGCTAATTAAGTGTCTAAGCATAGCATTGTTACTTTGCTTCACAAAGGAGCCTTGTGTGTTTTCAACATTTGATATGCATCAAACCCATTGCACTGAATTTCTGTCAATATATTTACCTAAACTGTAATTTGCCTCAGAATTTGCATTTGAAGGCCACAGCTACTCTCCAAGCTGCAAAAAGCAGAAATTAATTGCCTTTCTTTATCAAATATGTCTTACATATTGCGCACTGCACTGGTTTGGGCTGAGGTAGACATAAGTTTCTTCACAATGGGTAGTATGGAGCTATGTTTTGAATTTGTGCAGAACACAGGGTTGATAATGCAGAGATGTTTTTGTTATTGCTGAGCAGAGCTCACACAGAGCCAAGGCCTTTTCTGCTTCCAATACTGCTACACTGGCAAGGGAGTTGGGGATGCATGGGAGACTGGAAGGAGACACAGCTGGGACAGGTGACCCAACCTGACCAAAGGGATATTCCATATCATAAGATATCATGCTCAGTATGTAAAGTGGGGAGAAGAAGGAGGAAGGGAGGGACATTTGGAATGATGGTGTTTGTCATCCCAACTGTTACACCTGATAGAGCCCTGCTCTCCTGGAGATGGCTGAACACCTCGTGCCTGTGGGAAGCAGTGAATTAATTCATTATTTTGTTTTGTTTGTGTGTGTGGCTTTTGCTTGCTCTATTGAACTATCTTTATGTCAATCCCCGAGTTTTCTAGCTTTTACCCTTCTGATTCTCTTCCTCATCCTGGTGGTGGGGGAGTGAGTGAGTGGCTGTGTGGAGCATGGCTGCTGGCTGGGGTTAAACCATGGCATACACCTTTACATTTCTTTCATTCTGGTTTATGCTGCCCTGAAGCTGGAGAGGCAGTTAGCAGAGCAGTGCAAGAAGCTTTATGTCAGTAGCCACTACTTACCTTTAATGTCATTATTCAAATCTTTACCCTCTCTTCTAGGCTTTAAAAGTCCTTCAGATAATCAAAAGCTTAGCTGACAAAAGGAGTTGTATTTTTTCCCATTACAATACTTGCTGCTGCAGGAAGATAAAGAATCAAGTATTTATGCTGTTTTTCTAAGCACTGGGTATTTTTTCCATATCAAGAGCTATACATGCTAAGGTAAGCATAGTAAAAACCAAAATTTAGTAAAAATAAATAAACCGAAACATAAAGTAGTTGTGTTAAGGAGACTGAGAAGAAATGTGTTTCCTTGGACCCCAAGCTCGGTATATCATAACTAGCTGGGAGGTGACTAAAGACTTTGCTGTCCTCTGCAGGGTCACATGAGAGGCAAAGCATTGAAATGGATTGACTGTTGATAGGATTTGCCATACTGGATCATGCTTTCAACTGTGTGCTTCTTTTCTAGCCTATTACAAGCAGGCAGACTGGACACAAAGGCTGCACTGAAATATAGGTTAGCTTAAATATAGCACAATAGTTAAAAATAGCCTCTATTTCTTGAGAAGTATAGTCTGAAAGTGTCATTTTATTGCTACCTGCAGCAAGGATCTGTTCAAACCAGAATCTGTATTGCAATGTTCCACAAGTATTTTCCAAGTATTTCTGAAAATTAAGGGTAGAATCAACATAAATGTAAAGTTTGGAGAGAAACATTGTAAGTGTTTGAAGCATATTCTTTCGTATTAGAAAGTAGATGAGGTACATGGAAGGGAGAAAATCGTAGCCCACTGTATTGTTTTCTGAAAATATTTACTGTTCCTTAGTTCTTCCTCTGAGAGAGAATATAAATTACTGATTAGAGCTTTAAAACCTGACAGAATATATTCAGAGATTTTCAGACTATTTTTGGATTTGCTTTTAAAAAAAAATCCAGGACCTGGCACTTTAGTAGAGTTTAGAGACAATAGACTTTATTTTTTGCAGCTACCTTACATTGTTGGTCTGCTTCACCTGGTTCAGTAATTCAAAGGCTATCAGCGTGGCAAAGCAAGCTGGAGTTAGCAGAGTGATGGGGGAGCAGGTTGATCTGGTAATGACCCTGAATTTTTGAACTGGAATGTTATACTCTTACTGCTTGTGTTGTCATCACTCAAGAACAGAGATCCATGGGGTGATTATAAGAAGTTCTTTACAAATGACACTTCTTAGGCATGGAACACTTTTCTGTTTTCTGTCTGTGCATGCAGGGGCACCACTACTGTGTGCTGAGTGCAGTTTGCCTGTACCTTGTAATTCTTCTGTCATCTGACAGAGGTTCAGCCACCAAATTCAGATACACTTTTTAAACTAGTTAGTAATCTGGATTAATTTGATGGTGATCCAGACATGTTCTGACTCTTGAGACTCAAAGCAAGAACCTAAGCTAAAGACACAGGAGTACCTGCAGTACAAAGGGATATGTCTTGTCAGCTCCAACAGTGGAGACCAGTGATTTCAGCCTAGTGTCATCAGAGGCCACGACACCTGGAAGAGCTGCTGAGGTGTACTGGGCTGTGTCCTGGCCGTGATCTGGTGAAGCACTCTAATCCTACAGCTCTTGCTAAACTGGGAGATACTGCTAGCTGAAAGCAACACGAGTGATGACAGTGACAAAGAAAAGGCTTTTCTGACAACTCATTTAAGCATCCAGCACATTTAGAGAATGTACAACAATGCTTTGTGTGCTAGATAAGAAATAATAGTCCGAGAGGCTAAAACGTTTGTGATCTGCTTATATGAGCACCACAGTCCTTGCAGGATCTAACAAGATAATTACATAATAGGCTTCCAGCAGCTGCTTTTGTTATACCTAGTCACGAAAAGAGGAAGAGGTAGCCTATAGCATATCAGGAAGTGCTGTAGGAATAAACAGAACATACAGATAAAATCAAAAGGTTATCATGGGAAGAATTGCACACAACAACCCTGAACACTTCTGTTATTCAGTGTTATGGTCTCAGTTGCATTATTTTATTGGAGGACAGGGTGACAAAACTGAGTGAATTGCTCTCACTCAGGCCAGATTTCTAAGGACATTAGAACTCATTCCTAATAAGAAAAAAATACATCTCTTGTCCTAAATGCTTGTGTTGGTGTGAGTAGTTTTTTGTTTGTTTGTTTTTAGGACACACAAATGCTAGCAGTATAGATGTAAAAAACCAAGTAATCAGTAACTCTTACGCATCTGCTGCCTTTGTCTGTATATCTGCTTCATTTCTGCATCTGCTGCCGTGTCTTACAGAACATTTCATTTTCAGAGATTAGACAAAAAAAAAAAAATAACTAAGCAGGTTATGTTACCTGTTTACCATCCTTTTTTCCCTCCAAAACCTCCTTGCAGGATTTCTTTAGTCTCACTCTCAGAGTTTTGCTTATTACTATCCATTTATTAGCTTTTCTTTCATTCCATTCAGAACTTGTATGCATAATGCAGTCTCTCTGCAGGGCCCCTATTCTGTCTATATTTAAATCTCTCTTGACTCAGTTCATTGAAAGTCAATCTTCAAATTATATATATATATTTAGAGAGAGAGATAGATTGCCATTTTGTTCAATTTCCCTTAAATTCCTTATAAATTCTTTGTCTAACTTCAGGTTTTGACTTATTTTAGCACAGTAGGTCGTATCTTGAAAAACTAGAAAGGCCTTCCCACGTGTTGTTAGCCTACATAAACTGACAGCTGAATACTGAAGCACTGTTGAGGCAAATGGGAGCATGACTGAGTTGTTGCCCACTGAAAAAAAAAAAGAATGGCAATGGTGCTCCAAGACAAAGCTGTTTGGGTTATCATGATAATTTTTCTAGCAAGCAGAGTTGGTTGAATAGAATTAGCAGCCACAGACATAGTAAATGAGGCACAGATCATGCTCACTAGGCTGGATGGTTTCAGGGAGTAGGATGAAATTTGCAGTGACATTTCTGCATGTATTACAGAAAAGCTCTGCTCTGTAAGAGAAGTGAAGGTATCTACTTGTGGGTCTTGCCCTGTGGTGAAAGCATATAGAAACATGGGAAACCTACAATTGTCAGTCTGTGGATTATCCCAAATCTGTGGCTCTACACATGCATTTGCCTCAGATAATTAAAGCAGCAGAGAAAAACACCCCCCTGTTTTTTTCATAGAAATAATTTGTTATTTGAGGTGACTGGTGTCACCGGGTAGCTACAAAGCCTGCTTTGTCCCTGGCATCTCTTAAGAGCTTCCTTTTCAGATCCAGAACCGTATTTTGAAGTTTGTGTCCCTTTTAGCTCCTGCCTCATGTCTGCCAGCTTCCTGCAGCTGGTGCCAGATCTGACCCTTCTTGTCCTTTGGGCAAGCTCTCTTATTGATGGGCCATATCTTGTCCAACCTGATCATACAACCTCAGGAAATCATTCATCCATGTCAGTTTGCCCTGTAAGCATTCACACTGCTTTGCTAGTCTGAGCACAGGGAGCAACTCACATTCTCTGTAGCCCATCCTTTAAAAAATGCTAGTTCAGAGTTATCTGGCACTACCCACCTGTTACCTTCTGCTCAGATCACAGCTCTTGATTATTTAGGTTCACTTAATAGCTGTGTGCTTGAGCTGTGTCTGTGTCTCTGTGCTTGAGGATTCCTCTGGGAGCTTTGCTCAATGCAAGTAAGATATACAGCACCTTTATAAGGGACTTGTTGTCTGTATATATTGTGTGTTACAGCTCCGCAGGGATTCAGCTGCAATAGGTAAGTGTTAAGCAGTGACTTACAGCATCCTGGTGTTATGTATAGATCACTTAATTGCATTTGAATGCCTGATATTTACAGACTTAAGAGATTTTTTCCTTTGCAAAACCACGAGCCCAAAAGAGGTATTTTCAAATTAAAGCCTCAATTAGATTTTTTAAAGCTGATGCCCACTGTTGGATAAGTATCATTTGTTTCAAATGTTACTGCACATACTGTACCCTTTCTCAAGAGCTGTATGAAAAGATGATACTTTGTTCTGATCTGAAGTTGGATCACTTGGAGAAACATTTTCTGCATGAAACGAAGAATTGTTCTGCATCATCAAGGGAAATGAATTAAGAGGAGAAATTATTTTTTTCCAGTCTCTCTTAATCCATTACACAAGAAGGAGCATTTATTTCAGTCCAAAAATATAAGATCTAGCTAGTAGATTATGTGAGTGTTGTTGTTTATCCACAAAAAGACTGCAGGGAGAAAATGTGATAGTGAATGCTTGTCAGTGAGATCCTTTTCTCTTGGAGATCTGAGCCAGGGCCTAAAGTAAAAATGGCATATTCTTGTACTTGTGAATTTAAAAAAATGTCTTTTTAAACATGAAGGAATTTTAATTAAAACTTGCAACAGCAGGTTGTAGTAGGCAGGAATGTGACTTCTTCTTTAAGTGTGATGGTGTATTTAAAATGAAATACACCCCAAAACTGAAGAATTGTTTCCTCTTGAGTACAATGAAATTGAATTTGCTAGTAATATGGACAAAAATCTCACAAGTCTGGCTGAAGCAAAAACTGTCACTGACCTTAGTATAAAGATACAGCAATATTTAAAAGTGTTCCGGACAGGATTAATTCCCACTTAGGAGTAAATTTAAGGTTTGGAGGGGGGTGGTTGGAAGGAGATGTATATAAATAATTGCCTCCTGATCTGGAATTTCCGCTTGGTTTGTGGCCAGCTGGAGGCAGGACAGCAGTTTTTAGTTTTTCTCATCATTAACAGTCAAGAAAATTTGTCCTTTGACTTGCTGGTAACTGAGCAAAGATGTTGAATGGTAAAACATTGAGCTGTCCCCTAGTACGTTCTGTTTATGCAGCAACCTGCATCGTTTAAATGCAGTATCTTAATTTAGTCACTAAAAATCATTTGCTGTGACGGGAAGGAGGCGTATTTCATCTGCAGTGTTTCCTTACATATGCAGAGCTTATTTTACTACATATTTAAATAATGGTGTAGTATAGTGTTGGTATCACAGACTTTCTTTAATGCTGGTGTGCTGCATGCGTGAAGGTGTGTGCGTACACGTGGCCACGTTCATAGCTCTGTAAAATGGCAAGGCCGTGGAGGTTAGGGCCAGACCTTGCTGGATCAGGTGGAATAGGTTGTCCTTTAGCGCTGAAATAAATACACAGGACTTTCATTTTTTAAAAACAAAGTGTTGCTTCAGTGCATACTGGAGGTGTATCAGGCTCTCTTTGCTGTGGGCTACAGGTGTGGCTGCTTTTCATCCACATGAGCCCAAGTGGCATCTCAATCTGTGACAGTATTCTTGGTGCTGGGAAGGATCTCATAGCTCTTCCCTCCCTGCCTGGTCCTGGCCCCTGCAGACTGGCTGGCCCAGCAAGGCAGGGGTGCTGCTTTCTGCCTGTGCCCCAGGGCTGTCCCTGCCCATGGCCCAGCACCCTGTGCCAGTCCCTGCCCCAGCCGTGCCCCAGCAGGGCTGGTCTCCCACAGCTTGGCCTGGCCATGGCCCCCTGAGCTGAGCCTGCATCCTGGCCCAGCCTGGCTGGGCCTGCCCCTGTGCCCACTGGCTGCTCTGCTCCTGGCTGGGGTGATCCAGATGGGCCCTGGTTGCCAGACCTTGCTCTACTCCCCAGACTTCTCCAGGTGCCCCAACCCAGAGAGGACCTCTGGGCAGTGCTGCTCCTTGACACTGTGAGACCACTGCGAGTCATCTCCAAACCAGACTGCTGCTGTTTATTGCAGCCAGTTGAGCAAGAAGGGTTTCATGATCAAAACATAGCACAAAGTGTAGGGATGGACCCTGCTCTGCTGTGTAGTATCCCTGCCCTCCCAAAGCTTGTCCACAGCTTGTGGAGAACTGAGCAGTGGAGCTGGCTGTCCATTGGTGTGCCCTCTGCAGCCTTACCACTGACTTCTTCCCGGCATTTCTCACTGCTAGGTCTCTCAAACACTGATGAAGGAGCTGTTACCATTTTCCTTCATTTAGTGCACTGTGGGAGTAGAAGGGATTGAGGTTGTTTTCCGTTGTCACACAGTACTTTCAGTGCCAGGAGCTCTGCTCCAGCTCTCTTCAATTATCCTGAGTCAATGTCTGACTTTGTTGTGAGCCATTTCTCTTTAATCCTCCCCCTTATCCTTCAGGAAAAAAGTTGTCTTTCCCATCCACTACTCACCTCCCCCACACCCTTAAAATGAAATCTCACTGAGTTTCCATCCCTAGCAAAACAAAGAGAAGTTTAAGAAACTTAATTATTGAAGATGTGCTGCAGTAAATATAAAGATCACCAATAGCAGAATTAAACCTTTTTGAGTAAAAAACCTTGCATTTTATGTGTAGAAAAATTAAGGCTCAAATAAAGGCAATTAAAATAAATCAGTGCCTTCTATGAGCACTGCTGTCTGCTGCTAATCAAAGCTGTTATTTTAGTAAAATCTCTGATTGTCCTCATCAAACAAGTTACCTCCTATGTGGCAAGACACTTGTATCTGTAGTAATCTACTTAATCATGTTCCTTGTTCAGTTTAATATTGCTAAAACTCCATGGATTCTGCATGAGAAAAAAATGTAATGTGTGCCACAATACTGTATATTTAAATACTATGGTGTGACATAACCCAAAAGAAGTAATGAGCAAGAGGTGCAATGGGTGACCATCTCATTACAAACCTTTCTCTCTTCCCCACTGTTCAGTCTTTGGGAATAGGAATAATGGCAATTTTAACTTCAAATAATGTACTTAGCCACTGAATTGCTATGAGAAAAGTCCCTCTGTAAGTATCTGTTTGCTTATGCCTCCCTGCAGGGCATAATGCATGCATAAGAGCCTACATAAGGAACACACACTTTGTTGTGCATAAGATTTATGTAGTAAATTTTGTCTGTGCCTGGAATCCTTCTGTTATTAATGATTATAATTATTAGAGTGTGTGAGCCATAGCTGCCATTCCCACAGGCAGCAGTCCCTCACACCCATCTTCATCCTTGCAGTAGCATCATCCCTTTAGCAGCAAACTTAAATTTTCAGCTCTCTTCATCTTGTTCTTTCCCTCCCTTGTTTGCTTTCCCCTCCCATCACCTGTCCTAGCTCTGTCCTGTCCACTGCTGACTCAGCCCAGACATGGGTGGTATAATGCAGTTTGCCAGTACTGCATTGCAAACCATATTTGAAATGGTTTTCCTTGGTGTATTTCTATTGCTTCCAGGGCCCAGCTATCAATTCATGGGATAAGCAGCAGTTCTTTTTCAGGTTGTACTTGGGGAGTCATAAGATTTTTGCAAGTTGTTTTCAGGTTACATTCGATTTGTTTCAAAGATATTACATGCTTTGAAAGTGTAGTTAAAACCAGAAAGTTCTAATCGATTTCCAGTCTTCTTCCTTCAGAGGCAAACTCACAAAAAGAAAGCTGTTTTAAGCTTTTGTTTTTTTCCTGAAATTGTAGACCTGTGTGTTACAACTTACCTTGGATACTCCAGACTCCTGTTGATGAGTGTGTGTCAAATCATTCTGACAATAAAAGCATCAGGGAAGATACACACCCTTTAAAACATTTCGAAGAGAGGCCAGTACTGAAGAAACAATTTTCTGGAGCCTACCATGAATGGTTCTGCAGAAAAATAAAAAACACTGTACAAGTTACTTGCCTCTGTGTGCAGGAAGTGCTAACCAGCTTCTCTGTTCTTCAGTTTTCTGAGTAGAAAAATGACTAGTACTGTGAAAATTAGAGGGCAAGTGAGTGGCATCTTCGCTCGTGCTCATTTGCCCGTTGGAATAAAGACTTGCAGGTACTTCAAGCTTTCAAGGACATACTTGGCATAGATAAACAAAATGTTGTCTTTTTTGAACATTGGAAGGTCTCAGCAACCAGTGCTCCATGAGCGTAGTCAAATCCAGAAGCATTCACTGTGTCTTTCTCCTGAATGTTTGCCACATGTTTGGAGTGCAAATCAGCCTCTTGAGAATGAGCCAGCCTGGCTCCATAAACCTGGTGAGGGTCCAGTCCCCTCTTCTCCCAGACCTGTGACTTCAGGCCCCTGCAGTGGGTGTCTGTGTGTGTCTGTGTGTCTGTGCAGTGGGACACAGTGTCCTTTGGTGCAGTGTATCGTGAAAAGCGAGAGGTAATTTTAGCTCCAACAATAGCCTCAGATAGTGCCAATCTGATAACAGCCATCCTGGTTTACGTAGATCACAATCTATTTTATGCTTAGTGCACTGTCAGGCTTTCACATGTTAAAAATCAGGTATTGTTTATATAAAGAAACAAAGTGGAAAAAATAGTTTTGTTCCTGTTGAGAACTTGTCAATTTATGTTACTAAATGTCATGTTTTTCCTGCCTGTAATCATTTTTTTGCTCCATGGACTTGCGGGGGAAGCTCTGCTCAGCATCTTGTGGAGGGGAAGCTGCTCATTCACTGCCCTGACCTCGGAGTGTCTCCTGGCAGCAGATCCTCGCCCGCTTCCTATGGCTTTTCCCACTGCAGAGCCCTTTCCTCTGGGGACCGATCACACTGGGCTGGTGCAGCTTCTGCCTCGGGACGCACAAAGTCTCTGCGCAGCTTGGGAGGTTTGTAGAAGCTTTTGCTGAGCGACAACAGTGTAGCAGCTTCTCTCCTTTGATGCAGGGGCTGAGCAGGAGTTCCCAACCACAGAGCTGCAGCCTCTGGTGGTCTTGCCACCCACTCTAGCTGGGTGTTTGATGTTACAAGCAGCTGCTGTGAGCAGCAGCCAGCCAGCCACCCCTCCCACATTGTCTCCAGCTCCGGGGGGAGAAACACATGTCACACGGCAGCAAAGGGCAGGAACAGTAATCCAGAGAGGTGCCCATGGGGTCAGGGGTGCCTGAGTATCCCAGCCAGGACCTAGGCTGCAGTTTTACCAAACTCAAATTCTCTTAATTCCTTCAGCTCATGCTACTGTATCTATAAAGCACCATTGCCTATTCGTGAGGAGAAAAGCCTCCAAAATCAAAATTTGTACAACTAAAGTCACTCTGACCCAGTAGCATGCAGATGTACTTGCCTGTTTCCCCAGTACTCTGAGGTGTAGCCAGAGACTGTTCTGCTTGTGCTGCAGAAACATCTGGTGAGCAGGAGCTGTCTCATGCTTTTGCACCATCATTTAGTAATTAAAGGCTAATCTTACAGCTGGCTTAAATGGCAGAATGGAAGCTAACTCTGCCATCCTCAGAATATTTTTTTCTAATTAAATAGATTGCAGTGCAGCCTGCCTTGAAAATCCCCTTTTTAAACATGTTCTTTGCTGTTTGACTGCTTAAAATGTATCCCAGAGTCCTACTATATGTAGATGCACTCACAGCTTTAGATCTTTATGTGATACATGAGAATAGTTTGCTAGTGTAAAGGAATGGCCTCAGTGTCACTGGTGTGGTAATTTGGAGTCTCAAATTTAATTCCTGTCAGTAAGAGCAGAACATTCCTTCACACCCTTAAGGAAGAGGAAATTAAATCTAAAAGACTTAGCATTTCAAATATTGAACAATGGTAAAAGGGCTACTGTGAATTGCCTCAGGAAAAAAAAAACCACATCCAGTCCTTTTTTCGTAGAACTGAGCATAATTATTTAGATACCGAAACCCATTTCTGGTTAGACAAAGACTGCTACAGTATCAAGGTGTGATGTGATGAAATCAAGACAAAGAGTGCTCATTCTGCCTTTCTCTTTTCTTTTTTTGAGGGGGTGCTCGTTGCAGTTTATTCCTCACCCCTCCACACCAAGAATAAATTCTCAGAGATTTATCAGCCTAGCGAATGCAATTGATCTCACAACAGTATGTGGTGTTTCATTATTTTCTTCAGTACCCTTAAGAAGGTCTGTAGGAGAGGTGGATTTACGGTGATGGTGGCTAAGTAGTTTAACTTAATCCTGAATAAACAAACAGATGCTCGCACCAAGGACCTGGCATCTGGGGCTGTCAACATTTATTACTGCAAGGCTCAGAAGAGATAAAATTATCGTTAGCCTTCACAGAAAGACCATGGATATATTTTTAAAGGCATGTACTTCAAAGCACAAGCTAACCCCTCAGAGAAACTTTAGATATGTAGATACCTGTATTAGTAATGACACAAGCAAAATGCTGCTTTCTTCACTTGATTTGTGCTTCAGAGCTCACATTTTATGTGTTTGTGGTCCTTCCCTGCGGGCCAAGGCTGAGATTGGTGTGTTTACCATTGCACATGCATGTGTTTACAGTTGTGTGTTTGTGCATCCTGCTGAGTTTGTACCCAAAGCTTTCCCTATGGCTTCTTCTGAAACATCTCAGTGAGGGAAACTGAATGTCATTTAGTAATTAACTGAGCTTTTGTAGGGAGTGGCCATCTGGCAGTGTGCTGCTGACCATAAGCAGGCTGGGGTGCAGTGCCCATGGACTACCAGGTCCAGGGGACTGTGCCTTTATTACCCATGCTTGTGTGAAATACCAGGGTCTGTTATTCAAGGTTTCAGATCATCAGCTGTAAACCTGTATAAGTCAAACCCCCTAAATCCACAACTGCATGCTCTGTTTATTGCAATGGGGTGGTGCATTTGTTTTCCCTGTGATCATTGTTTTTGTTAGTGGTTTAAATAGTGAACCTCAAACCCAGATTTCATTCCAAAGAAAGGAATTGTAGCAAAATTTGCATAAGAATTTGAAAGTGAATTTGTAATAAAAATAATAGATTTAAAATTGACAGTAAGCATTTCTTGGAGGGGGAACCGCAGCCCCCAACAACTCTTTGGATTTCAGTGAGTGGACTAATAATGTTCCTTGTAAGCCTAGGCTTAAGAGTCATTACTGCAGTTCCTGTGAGAGCGAAAATGTTTTCTGAAGAAATCACTTTTCCTCCAACTCGTATGAGCTCCCTCTTTTGTAGCGAAGCTAACATTTTCGTGACTCTGCCAGGAACACTTGTGCTGAAGGATTGTTGACCACTGCTGCTTGCACCATGCATGCTGCAGCCTGGGTCAGAAAGCTGCTCTCTGTGTTTTATGTATGAAAGTCAAATACTCAGTGGAACTTTATGCCATCCCAAGGTCTAATCTTCTATTCAGAGCTGTCCTTGCCTAAAAAAAGCACATATATATATATATATATACACACATGTGCATATATATATATACGTGATACATTGAAATTTGACTTAACAAAAGTTTCCCAATAATATATTAGGTGAATGAGTTTCAGAAGGGCCGAGTTATCCACCAGAGAGAAGGGTGACTTTCTGGTCAAACTTGTCTTGAATAAATATGCTTGATAGAGTGGAAAGTATTTTCATTAAGAATTCTTCCAAGATTAGGCATTAGATTTTTTGAGAAGGCATCTTTATCAGGAGTCTGGGTACTGGAAAATGTTTTGAACTCAAAAATGTCTTGCTGCATCACTGGACTTTGGTTCTTGCTTCTTACTAAGTTGAAATTAAAATTTGTTTCTGAATTACTTCTTTCAAAGAATGACTGTAGAACACAGATATTGAATTGAGCAGACCAGAACGGTTTGGATAAAACATTTCGAAACAGACATTTCCTCCCAACGTCTGAGAGCTCTCCAGTCTGCATTGCTTCTGTTTTCTTCTTGCTCACAGTTGGCAGTACCTTATGCCAGAGGTAGTCGAATTAAAGTCAATAGGGTAGATTATGTCCTGAGGACTTGACCCACAGTAATTGTGGTATGTTGCTGAGCAACCTCACAGGACTCCCCAGGAATGAACTGTGCTTAGGGAGCCACAATTTACTTTTTTTTTTTCCAAGGGTTTTAGCAACTTATTGCCAGTAAACTACTTAGCTTTTTTCCAGTTCTTGCACAGTTCTAAACCTTAGCTCCAGCTACCTGTCTTAGGAGAAGCAAATGGGGACTTGTCCCCCAGTCCCCCACATGCTTGTGTCCCAGCCAGGAGCAGAAAGGGGTACTTAAGCTCTTGTTCAGAAGCCCACCATATCAAAATGAATCTTGACAGCATTGAGTTGCTCATTAGTTTAAAAAAGGCAAATTACAGTCTGGGTTAATGTTTTGATAAAAAACAGACCTTTTTTTTTTCCATGTCTACCAAGGCAAGAAGCTTTTTAGTTTTCCTTTGAGTGAGTTATTTGCATGAAGTTCATATTCTGTGGCTCTTTGTATTATGAGCTGAAAAGAGTCAGTCCTTTCAAGGCCAGATTTACTGCTGAGCTTTGTGAGGGAAATAATTATTTTCAGAATAAAGTGACTTTTATTTCAGATCAGTGTGTCTGCAGGGGGAGTGGAGATATTCCAATTAAGTTTATTTTTCAATGCTTCTTCCCATTAACCTCTCCATATAAAATGGGCATCCATTCTAGCACTCTCCAGGAGCCATACCACCAATACTTAAACTGGATGCTCATCTTGTCAGGAGAACAGTTTGTAGAGCAAACCAGCACCCATGATTAGGCATAGGGAGTTGTGGTATGTTAGGTTACAGATGTTTGTCCACAGGCACAAATCAGTATTGTAAATAGCTTCCAGGGAAATATTTTGTTTCCACAAATAGTAAGCGAAGATTTTTTAGACTTTCTTGTAGAATCATAGAATATCCTGAGTTGGAAGGGACCCAGAAAGATCATTGAGTCCAGCTCTTGGCTCTGCACAGGAAAAAGCTTGGACAGAGCTGCTAGGCAGAGAAGCAGTTTGGCAGTAGGGCCTTAAACATTTTAAAATAATGTTCCTGCAAACCCATGGTGCATGCTATTAGTATTCAAGGGGGAAACAAAACATCTGAAATATTAACATTCTTACTTTTTATGTGAATTATGTCTATTAGGATCTGTAAGTAGTGTCTGCTGTGAAGCTGCTTTTTCATTCTGTTAATGCACAGAATTTCATGTCTCTTGTCTCTGTGTAAGCTGCATAAACTTGCAAGAGGTGTGTAGCTTGTAAGTTTTCAAAACAGCTGCTTTGATGATGGGTATGAAATTTGCACCTGCAAGAGGCAAAATCTCTCCTTTGATGTCTTCCTTATGAGAAGCAGTACCATGAAACTGTTCCAGATGAGACTTAGTAGTGTTGAGGGCCTTCTGTATATGAATTTTGCTCGACAGCACACTTTATATAGCTATTAGTTAAGTCACCTGTTGGGAAGGTATAGAAGCAATCTCAGGAAGAGCCTTACCCAAAGAAAAGGTTTGGAATGTATAAATGGGAATTTAGAAGGCTTTTTGTACAATGATGCTAGAATTGCGTAATGAATTGCTTAGTTTGCGCACTTTCGCTATGCAAAGTCCTTTTGTATTTCTTGACTTTGATAAAGGGAAAACAAACAGAAAACAGCACGAAACGAAATGACAGAAAAGATGGAAAAGGGCATTGGCCCTGACATTGGCAAATGTGTCTCCTTGACACGGTAGAGGCAAAGACTATGAAAGCACAGATAG
>NW_008683228.1:36677-39928 GCF_000695815.1 Acanthisitta chloris
CTGGGGGAGGACTTGAGGGTTTCTGCTTCTGCACAAATAGCCTGAAGCTGAGCATGTGGTAGCTGCTCTTCACTGCTCTGATCTTCCACTGAAGCACCACTGTGGTTTTGCTCCTTGCGAACTATGGACTGCTGATACTCCATCCAGCATCTGGCTGTTAATCATTAGAGACTCTTATCAGGTTGGGGTTTGGGAATCTGTAAATAATAAACCAGTTTTATCTTCAGCTTTGTGTACCAGTTGGTCAGTCATCCCTACTGTCACATAGAAAATGCATAGTAGTTGGCCCAACATTTCATAGCCACCTGCTGCCTCATTCCACAGGTGTCTGCTGTATAGTGCTAAAGCAGGGAGACCAGTGAATGCCTTTTTAAATGGTTACAGTGTGTGTACCTGTGTAGTGGGAGGAGGGTAAGAGATGACATTCATTGCTCAACTTGAGAATCTGTTTAGTCAATCCTATCTTAATCAGTCCTAGTACTAGTAGACTTCAGAGAAATACTTGGGAAAAAAAAACCCTGCTTGCAGGCTTCCTGCAGGCTTTTTACTGCTGTTTCACTTCTGTACTACGTTCCCATCACCATTACAGTCTATAGAGAAAGAACCAGCCAACATGACGTAGTGCAGGATCACTGTTGGTAGTGGGGTAAGCAAAAGCTCTAAGTGTAGTTCTTCCATAATGGCATCTAATGTGCTTCATTGATCCATCACCAGGAAAATGCCAGGCAGATCTTGCAGGGCTGCACCACATCTGCATTTGGTGTTAAGAGAAATACAAATGGAATGTTATGGCTTGTCTTGGTGTACAGCACTGAAGAAAATAGCTGATTAATTTGCAGATGTTTCATAAAATAGCTGCAGAGAGTGAACAAGGGAAGAGAGAAAAACAAGCTCACTGTGGAAAACAAGGTCTGTTTGAAGACAAAGCTTGAAGTGATGTTTGGGTGGTGGTAATAGAGGAAACAGCTCAGCATGAAGCACTATACTGCAGTGAAGGAGAGAAAGTGCTGGTGTACAGCTGAAGTACAAGCAGCAGGTGGACCAATCCTAAGTGTTGTGAAGGGATTACTCAACAGCAAGATCAGAGGTAAAAATGAGGATTTGAGACACCTGTAGAAGGAAGCTGCAATTGGAAGTGCTTCCAGCCATCCATCACAATTTTCCTTATACTTGGAAACTCATTCCCATCTCTCTGAAACAAACCAAACCTTTTCCAACCAGTGTCAGTTTATCAGAAGTTCACAATTACATCCATAAATTCTGTTCCATCTTTGCTTGGCAGAACACCTCTGGGTTGTCTGGCTTCTGCAAGCTTAAAATAATTAATCATTTTTTTGCTGCTAAGACTTCAGTCAAGCTGAGATTCACTGAGTTGTGATGCCACCAGATACTGAAGTGTGAATCCATCTGCTCACCATGCAGAGGAGAAATAAAGTACTAAGTTAAAAGCTTGGCAGCTGAAGAATATTGGCAGCTGAAGCCTCCTTGGTGATATTTCTTCTCATGTCCATTCTTTCATGTATGTAGGTCCTTTGTGCTTCCATGTATGTAGGTCCTTTCCATTTTCTGTCAGACTTTGAACACTTCAGAGAAGATAAACTGGAGGAGCAAAGTAAGTACAAAGTAAGAGTAGCTAAATTTACACAGTTTACAGAATGATATAAGTTATTGTTGGCCATATTGCCTGGAAGCAGATGGTGATTGTCCCTCTGAAATCTGCTTCTGGCTGTTAGTTTTGGAGACCTTTCTTGATGGCCAAGGCTTGGGTTGTTTTTCATCAGAAAATGATTTGGTAAGCTGCTGTCTCCTACTCACAGTATGCATATGAGCAAACTGTCAAATCATGCCTTACTACAAATTTGTTAGTATCATGGCAGTCTGTCTTAAGAGATTGCCCATGCAGTTTGTTAAGAAAAGAAAAAATTGCATAAAGCAATAAGGACATTTAAATCTAAGGGTGAGAGGAAGCAAATGTTTTGGTGCAGCCATTGCAAATTTCTTTCTGATTCAGGTAGATTCCAAATTTATGAGTTACTCATATTTTTCTTCCACTGTCTGAGATGTACATGTGTTTGGCTATATGTGCAAAGGTCTAAGTTAAAACATCTCTGAAGCAAAATGTGATGTCTCTGCTCTGGTACAGTGTTTTTTAAGCTGGGGTCAAGGAGGATTTCAAGGGCATGATCACCTTCATCATTCATAAACCTCTCCACTCTGCAGAAGATAACTTCAGAGGAAGATTTTTAATCTAATGAAATAACAGATATCTCTTTATCTTGTATTTCTTTTTAGTGGTTCTGATTAATCTGGCCACATTTTTTTGAACTCTCCTTTTTTGGACTTATTTGTAACTAATGTGTTTCAAACTCAGGCCAATCTTAGTGCAAACTAACTGTACATGTATAGGTGAGTCCTTGCCTTAAACTTCTAAGCTGCATGAAGTCCAGCTATGAATGACACCATGTGTTCTACTGCTTATATTACTCAATGTGAAAATATATACAGTAATTTAGTTATCTCTGTGATAAGTTGGTCAGTGGTGTGACTTTTTAAGAATGTATAAAATACAACCAACTTAATTCATTGCATCCTGTTATTGCAGTATTAACCATGAACAGCAGTTGTGGTTTCTCTATAATTGTTACATACAAAAGCAAATGGAAGGATTTGTCATTGGTTGTTGCTACATTTTGCAGTACAATAGCATTTACATTAATGGAGTAAGGAGGAGAAAGGCATGTTTTAATTAGAACTTTCTGTGTTGCACCAAGAAAACTTAACACCACTAATAGTGGAGCGTGTGGCCCAGAAGAGACTTCATGGGAAAACAAAAAAATTGATTAGAAGTTAGACACTGTTGTACAAGCTCTGTACAGCATCATGGACATTGATGAACATTTTGTGCCACTATAACTGGATGTGAGATTAAAAGTATTATTTGTGTGTGCAGTGTACCTAGTGACTGGGAAGAGGCAATCTTATAGCCAAATTTTATATATACTGGATGAGTGCAATCTTATAACCACTGAAAGGACTTATTCAACCAGCTGTAGAAGTGAACTAAGCCCACAGGATGTGACTTTCATCATAGTTCGTGTTTTCAAGCTGAGCAAACTTGCAGAGCTCCTTCGAAAACAAATTCCTGAGCACTGCTCTAAGCCCCAAAAATTTAGCATCAGGCCCAAGCTTTCTGTCCAGTAAAACCTTTCCACCTTGACCAGAATACCTGTAAAATTAACTTTTCTACTCTT